>NW_027203048.1:10547500-10557500 GCF_024711535.1 Dipodomys merriami | reverse complement strand
TAATACTCATCTCTAAATTGGGATTTTGAATTTGTGTTTCTTGGTACTTAACTGTATTTTACATATTGTTGATAACAAAATTAGAATAGAGGCCCAATTGGTTGAGGAGAGTGGTAGAGCAGCAAGGAGGTAGTAAAGAAAGGATGACAAACAATGACAACCAATTGAAGACACAGATACTCTCCAGACCTGCTCACTATGTAGAGCCTCTGGATGTGCAGATTCTTGAACTGCAGAGATTTATATGCAGCCCAGTACCTCACTTCTCCAAAAGCACTTTTACAAATTACATCGAGTAAGTCAAAACTGACAACATCTGTTAAATGTTATATTTGCCACTGAATTTCAAAAAAATAACTTGATTTGCCTTTTTTTCATTTATCTTGTGAAAGTGAACATTTTGAATGGACCTTGTTTGTGCTTCCAAATGTTCTGTTTTTCTACTATGAAGCTTTGAAAGTCGTCTTCATAATATGCTTCCCAAATTATATATGGATATACTAATCCACTAATATTCATACTAATTCACAACTGGCTGTAATAGGAACAACTTTAAAAAATAGACAAAATTATAAATTGTTTTTAAAACAATGTTTTAATTGTACTGTAAAGATGTTGTACAAAGGGGTTACAGTTACATGAGTAAGGTAATAAGTATATTTCTTGTCAAGCATTGTTAATAAAACAATGTTTTTTAAAACTTGCCACTGTCTCTTTAGAGAGAACATTTTAAAAAACAGAGTAACATTATAGCCGGCGCTGGTGGCTCAAGCCTGTAATCCTAGCTACTCAGGAGGCTGAGATCTGAGGATTGTGGTTCAAAGCCAGCCTGGGCAGGAAAGTCTGTGAGACGCTTATCTCCAATAAACCACCAGAAAACCGGAAGTGGCACTGTAGCTCAAGTGGTAGAACACTAGCCTTGAGCTGAAGAGCTGAGGGACAGTGCTCAGGCCCAGAGTTCAAGCCCCACAACCCACACACACACACACACAAAAATAGAGTGACATCAACCTTCTTGACATCTTATAAGATGTTTCCATGACCGATAAGTTAAAAGTAGTTGATGATAGATGGAAATAAAAGAAGACCTTTTATTTCAATATCATATAATATTCACCAAAACTTCCAATCATGGGCTGGGAAGGTGGCTCAGTGGTAGAGCGCTTGCCTTGCATGCCTGAGGCCCTGGGTTCGATTTCTCAGCACCACATAAGCAAAAAGAAAAAAGCCTAAGTGGCACTGTGGCTCAAGTGGTAGAGCGGTAGCCTTGAGCTGAAGAGCTAAGGGACAGCACCCAAGGACTAGAGTTCAGGCCCTGCGACCGGACCCAAAAAAGAAAAAAAACTTCCAATCATTTTCTCATATTCACTTGATACGAGCTGCACTCAACAAAACTGCTAATACTAACTCTTAAGAATACTCTTGGAGGGCTGGGAAGGTGGCTCAGTGGTAGAGCGCTTGCCTTGCATGCCTGAGGCCCTGGGTTTGATTCCTCAGCACCACATAACAAAAAAGAAAAAAGCCGAAAGCCGGAAGTGGCGCTGTGGCTCAAGTGCTAGGGCACTAGCCTTGAGCTGAAGAGCTGAGGGACAGTGCTCAGGCCCAGAGTTCAGGCCCCACACCTGGACCAAAAAAAAAAAAGAATACTCTTGGGGCCAGGCATGGTGGTATATATAATTATAATTCCAGCTATATAAGAAAATCATGGCCTGATGCCAGCCCCTGGAAAAAAACATAAAACTCAACCTGAAAAATAATTAAGCAACAGGGGTTAGGAACCTGGCTCAAGTGGTAGAGAACCTACCTAACAAATGTGAGGCATTCAGTTCAAACTCTAAGAAAATTTATTAGAAATTTAAAATTCATGTGCTCATAATAGAAAAGTAAACTATTATGGAGCACATTATCATTTTATTAATAATGTGTTGACATCAAACGTTTTATTCTTATCAACAAGATATGTGGCATTTTATGATGCACCCAAATTTTTTTACTTTTGCATTGAAAGTAAAAAGTACAATTGTGCCAAGCACCAGTGGCTCATGCCTGTAATCCTAGCTACTCAGAAGGCTGAGATCTGAGGATCATGGTTGAAAGCCAGCCTGGGTAGGAAAAGTCTGTGAGACTCTTATCTCCAATAAACCACTAGAAAACCAGAAGTGGTGCTGTGGCTCAAGCAGTAGAACACTTGCCTTGAGCTGAAGAGCACAGAGACAGTGGCCAAGTCCAGAATTCAAACCCCACAACCAACAAAAAAAAAAGGTACAATTGTGTGTTTTCAAAATATAACACAAATGGCATGCTTCTAGTACACACCAGCAGTCTCAATAAAAACTACAAAGCTAGATAAAATATTTAAAGACATTGGCTCTCTGCAAAAAACAATGAGTACTGAAGAGACAGACAATCCAGAGAACAAAGAATCTCAGAGAGGAGCAGACTTCTGCAGCTGCCTTCATTCTGAGCACATTTGCAAATTCCAGGCACAGCAGCAAAGCTGGGAATTCAGGCAATACCCAGTCATAGAGCTTCTGTTGAGGCTCAGAAAACCACTGGAACTATTGGCAGGGCTACGAGACCTCAAGACTTTGATGAAATCTGGTACAGCCCAAGGCAAGAAGCTGAAAATTAAGAAAAAGCCTCTGAAATGCAGAGCAGAACTATCTGCAGTCTTGCAAGCCAAAATTTAGAATCTGCCTTCCATGAGGGCAAAGATCCACAAGGCTTATATGTTTAAATATTCCATAAGTGAAATGACATGCTATTTTAAATTATCTTATGGACCAAGGCACTTATTGGCCAGTCAGAAATGGGATACAACCTGAAGTGGCATGACCAAAACATAAGCCAGCCTCTCAACTCAGCAAAGTCTTCCCTGGTTAAGATTATCAGCTGCCTATCAGAGAAGACAATGAACCTTCTCTGGATGAAAATGGCACCACATGGAGCCAGTGCAGTTTTTTAATTGGAATATCTTACATTAGTTAAACTACACCAAATATAGGACCATGTGATAGATAATGAAGAAGAAAAGTAGGCAAAACAAATAGACTCAGTTATATTCCAGATATCAGAATCACAAGGACTTGAAAATACATAGGAGTAACATATCCAGGGGGAAAAAAAGAAAACTATGCAGACATAAGTGAAAAGATAAAGAAATTCACCAAACAATTGGAAAATATATATATATAATAATCCAATAGAATTGTAGACTGAAGAATCTATTATTCAAAATTAGGAATTTTTAAGAGAGAATAAGAGAATAAGCTGAAAAGTAAGTTGGGCTTTATCTAGTTGTGCATCTTATTGATTTGTTGTCTTGTTTTGGAAACTAGACTAGATATAAACATTTTTATTTTGTCAGCTGCTCTACTGTCCAGATTGTCAACTGACTAATGTAGGAACCAAGTGAGCTGGGGTAGAGAGAGAAGCTTTGTATCCTAGATGAGAATCTGGTGTACTTCTTTTCTTGCTTTGATGCTGCAGGTGCAAGAGAAATGTAGGACATCCTGAAGAGCCCATTCTCCTGCCCATCTTACTGCAACTTCTTCCTCTTTTCTTCTTGCTAGCTGGAATCTACTATACCCATGCGGCCATCAGAAGTGCTTGTTCAACAAGAAGGTAGAAACCTCAGTAGAGGGGAGCATACTTCTGGAATGAAAAAGTGGTCTTCCAAGTTTAGGTTATTTAAACTTAGCTTTAAGATACTGTACTTCATAACTGCTAGTCTGCATTCTTTAGAGTCCTCTGTTACTTTAAATAGTTAATAATTCCCTATAATTCCTCTGACTGGATCCTGACTGATGAACCAGAAAAATTGAGAGTTCAAACTGATTATGTGGGAGAGAGGGAAGAAGAAATGATGGAAAGGAAAGGAAAGGAAAGGAAAGGAAAAGGAAAGGAAAGGAAAGGAAAGGAAAGGAAAGGAAAGGAAAGGAAAGGAAAAGGAAAGGAAAGGAAAGGAAAGGAAAGGAAAGGAAAGGAAAGGAAAAGGAAGGGAAAGGAAAGGAAAAAGGAAAGGAATGGAAAGGAAAGGAAAAAGGGAAGGGAAAGGAAAAAGGAAAGGAAAAGGGGAAGGGAAAGGAAAGGAAAAAGAGAAGGAATGGAAAGGAAAGGAAAAGGGGAAGGGAAAGGAAAAAGGAAAGGAAAAGGGGAAGGGAAAGGAAAGGAAAAAGAGAAGGAAAGGAAAGGAAAGGAAAAGGGGAAGGGAAAGGAAAAAGGAAAGGAAAAGGGGAAGGGAAAGGAAAGGAAAAAGAGAAGGAAAGGAAAGGAAAGGAAAAGGGGAAGGGAAAGGAAAAAGGAAAGGAAAAGGGGAAGGGAAAGGAAAGGAAAGGAAAAAGAGAAGGAAAGGAAAAAGAGAAGGAAAGGAAAGGAAAGGAAAAAGAGAAGGAAAGGAAAGGAAAGGAAAGGAAAGGAAAGGAAAGGAAAAAGAGAAGGAAAGGAAAAAGAGAAGGAAAGGAAAAAGAGAAGGAAAGGAAAGGAAAGGAAAGGAAAGGAAAAAGAGAAGGAAAGGAAAGGAAAGGAAAGGAAAGGAAAGGAAAAAGAGAAGGAAAGGAAAAAGAGAAGGAAAGGAAAAAGAGAAGGAAAGGAAAAAGAGAAGGGAAGGAAAGGAAAGGAAAGGAAAAAGAGAAGGGAAGGAAAGGAAAGGAAAGGAAAAAGAGAAGGGAAGGAAAGGAAAGGAAAGGAAAAAGAGAAGGGAAGGGAAGGGAAGGGAAGGGAAGGGAAGGGAAGGGAAGGGAAGGGAAGGGAAGGGAAGGGAAGGGAAGGGAAGGGAAGGGAAGGGAAGGGAAGGGAAGGGAAGGGAAGGGAAGGGAAGGGAAGGGAAGGGAAGGGAAGGGAAGGGAAGGGAAGGGAAGGGAAGGGAAGGGAAGGGAAGGGAAGGGAAGGGAAGGGAAGGGAAGGGAAGGGAAGGGAAGGGAAGGGAAGGGAAGGGAAGGGAAGGGAAGGGAAGGGAAGGGAAGGGAAGGGAAGGGAAGGGAAGGGAAGGGAAGGGAAGGGAAGGGAAGGGAAGGGAAGGGAAGGGAAGGGAAGGGAAGGGAAGGGAAGGGAAGGGAAGGGAAGGGAAGGGAAGGGAAGGAAAGGAAAGGAAAGGGAAAGGAACCCAAACAATAATCAACAACAAAACAGATAAATGAATTGTGATATGCTAACACAGGTAATACATCATCAATAAGCAAGAACAATAATAACTTTAAAAAAATCTCTGTGAGTGAAGCTCACAAATAAGTGTTGAGTGAAAGAAAACATACAAGATTATCTGGTTCTATTTGTATAAAGATTTTTAAAAAGTAAATTTAATAGTGATGATAAAAATCAGAATAGCATTTATTCTTAGGCAAGGTGGCTATGGAAATTGTAGGAGGTGCAAATAGGGCTGCTAGGTGATGGAAATGATCTATACCTTGACCTAGACCCAACTTACATGGGTATGTCTATTCTGGAAATCCATGATGCTATATACCTCTCTTCAGTATGTATGATATCCATCAATAACAGTTACATTAGAATATGTTATTGCAAATAATCAGGTATCTTTCCAAAGTTTTAACACTTGCCATACGTGCATAGACATGTGAAGTGCTCCTTTCCATGTCCTCACAAAGCCCTATGCATACACCTCTATCCACACACTGTCCTATACTACAATTCTCTTATCTGTCCCAACCAGTATGTCCAGCTTGAGGGTCAATGATGAGACTTTCATAGATCTCAAATGAGGCACAAAATAAAGATTTGAAAAACGAGAAAATATTCCATTTTAAAATATGTTGTAGGGGCTGGGAAGGTGGCTCAGTGGTAGAGTGCTTGCCTTGCATGCATGAGGCCCTGGGTTCGATTTCTCAGCACCACATAAGCAAAAAGAAAAAAAGCCAGAAGTGGCGCTGTGGCTCAAGTGGTAGAGCGCTAGCCTTGAGCTGAAGAGCTGAGGGACAGCGCCCAGGCCCAGAGTTCAGACCCCACGACAGGATCCAAAAAAAAAAAAAAAAAAGTTGTAAGGCCAGGCACTTGGAAGTGTCTAACAATAGGAGTACCACACATCTGGATGGTGTTTTCCAGTAGTGTGACATGCAGTCCACTTCAGATTAATGCATTTGTATGTAGCTCATATTTAATGACACCAGGATTGGGAACTACGCTGCAAAGACCCTATTTAAAAGATGTCTTTTGTAGGTAGCACAGTAAGGAGCAGAGGAGAAAAAGCAACAAGGTGTTTACATACTTGCAGTTCACGCAAGCATAAAAGAGCCAAGGATTGACACCAACAACAAATGGGAAGTAGTGGCACTGCCATTAGGTTCACTATCCTGAAAAACTTGTCCCAAACACTAAATGGTTCTCATCTTCAAATAAGTAGGTCATAAAGCAATACTTACTAATTTTACTATAATTTCAACATTTTTTTTCATTTTAATTTGTGATATACCCTTCTTCCTTTATGTATATATACCAAGTTATGTACTCTAAGTACTACCAGTGAATAAAACCAAGCTGTTGTGTAATAAAAGACACGCCAGGACTGGAAGCATCATGTGGTAGAGCACCACAAAATAAATAAACAAAATACTCCAGTGAAGAGAAAGATAATGACCCATTATCCCAATTCATACTATCCTATTTGAACATAGAATGTCCTGTACCCCACAAAAACCCACTCCAAGAAAATCTGGGCAGGTGGTGGTCATTCTAGCAAAGATCAACAACAAATGAAAAATCTACTAAAAAGTATTATCATATATGTAAGTGCAACTTTTTAAAAGCATGTTAATAACAATCAGGCAATGGTAAAAGCATTACAACTTTGTACAAGGATATCGGGAAAGGTCTCTGTGCCATTGAAAAGGAGGAGTGAAATAAGCTATTCATATAACTGGGGAAAGGGTTCCAGGTAGAGTCAATGAAAATGCTGAGTACCAAGTACAAAGATCCTAAGGTGAGAGTATGCTTAGAATATCTATATGCCTGGGTGGAGTCAATGCGGACAGAATGGAAGATGAGGTTAGAGAAGTAACTTGGTGGCAGCTAAAGCAGAACTTGCCCATCACTTAAGATTCTCAGCACAAGTTCTAACCCATATTAATTTCCCTTTCTCATTTACGTAGTAAGCATTCTTTCTTCCCACATTATATAACATCAGTGAAAACTCTACAACTCCTTTGTAATGATTAATCCAACATTTAATCATATAATACCTATATGTTTTTATATATCCATATCTTACCTTGCTAAAATTTAGACTCCATGAAGTCAGGTTCCATATTATACAGCACCTGGCATACCATGTGTAATAAACAAATACCAACAGACAAAGTTTTATTAATTTGTCTTTGATTAGTATACTTTTTTTCATTAATGAAGACGGACATAAAAAATTCAATATCTTATTTATAATATGATTCAAACATCAGTTACAAAAATATGTATGATAGAAAAATAGTAAAAGAAAACCACTGATTGGCTCAAGTGGTGGAGCGCTAGCCTTGAGCTGAAGAGCTGAGGGCTCTGGGCCTGGGCCCAGAGTTCAGGCCCCATGACCAACAAAAAAAAAAAAAAAAACAACACTGAGTCAGATGTAGAGGTATACATTTGTAATTTCAGGAGTTGGCAGTCTGAAGCAAGAGGATTACACAGTGAAATTGAGAAACAGAAAAAGACCTTATGTCAAATAAAGGGGACAAGAGGGAGAAAGAAAAGGAAGAGAGAAGAAACAACCACTGGCAAGTTAATATACTCTGTAGAAATGATTCTTTAATCAGTAAATGCTTAGGATGTAAGATTCAAAGCAAAAGTGTAAACTACAAAAGCGCTACAAAGAACAAATTCTCAAATCAAGAATCAACTCTAAGTGCTCAAAAAATCCTTCTTTCCTCCCCCACTCCACCACACCCCTACCAAGTTACTGGGCTTGAACTCAGGGCCTGAGCACTGTCCCTGGGCTTCTTTGTGTCAAAGACTAGCACTCTACTATTTGAGCCACAGCATTACTTCCAGTTTTTGAGTTGTTACCTGACCATGATCCTCAGATATCCGCCTCATGATTAGCTAGGATTACAGGCATGAGCCACCAGTGCCCAACTCCCAAAAGATACATTTTTTTTTTTTTTTAGTTGGTAATGGGGGCTGAACTCTGGGCCTGGGCACTGTCCCTCAGCTCTTCAGTTCAAGGCTAGCACCCTACCACTTGAGCCACAGCATCACTTCTGACTTTTTTCTGCTTAAGTGGTGCTGAGGAATCGAACCCAAGGCCTCATGCATGCGAAGCAAGCACTCTACCACTGAGCCACCTTCCCAGCCCCCAAAAGATACTTCTAAACATAGATTTTTCTAAATAATCCAAGTGGACTGCTTCCTCTACTATGTATTAAATGTTGCATTTGCATGATCTTTTCATAGTTGTATGCCTGTTTCACCTACTCTCCAAGGGACCCATTGAGAGCTTAGGTCTTATTTTCATTGCCTAGGATACTACATCATAGTATTAAATTAGTGTTGATTTAAATGGTTTGCTGAATGAATTACTAGCATACACAATGTAAAGCAATGAGGAAAATCTACTAGAATTTATGAGTGTTGATTTCAAATGTAGCTTTAAAAGTCAAAGCAATACTGAAAAGAACAACAATGTTTGCAGCAAATTCACACTTCAATGCAATGTTGTTCCATTTCTATCTTAGGAAATTCTTTAAGCTTAGTTATGAGCTGAAAGAAAAAGTGTTCACTTTACAATCACATCTCAATACAAAAATATGTGGTGATCTAACATCTTCACAAATTGACTTACCTCAGGGGAAAAAAACTAAGATTTTTGTTTAGCAAAGGTAAAAAATTTACATTAAAAGTTAGAGCTAGGTTAGGGCCCAATGATTCATATCTATAATTCTAGCTACTCAGGAGGTGGAGATTGAGAGGACTGCAAATCTGTACTCGACCAGGAATAAAAACAAGCCTCTATCTCAATCAATAGATGGACATGGAAGCACATGCCTATGAAAAGCTATGTAAGAAGTCTAAGCAGACAAATTACAATCCAGAACAGCCCTGTGTAAACATCAGGCAGTCTATTTAAAAGTAACAAAGGCAAAGAGGACTGGTATGGCTCAAGTGGTAAGTGACTGCCTAGAATATAAGATTAATACACAAAAAATCAACTGATTCTATATAACAATATTGCAAAACTAAAAACAAAAATAATTCCATTTAGAATAACATCAAGAAGAATAGAAAATTTATGAATAAATGTAGCATAAGAAGTATAAAACGTAAATATCATTGAAAGAAATTTAAGGAAGTGTAAATAAATGGAAATATATTCTATGTTCCTGATTAGTAAGACTTGACAGCTTTAAGGCAATAATCTCTAGATTCGTCTAAAAAGTCAATAAATCTTTAGCAAAAATTTTAGCTAGAATTTTTGCAGACATTTGATCTTAAAATTCATACAGATACACAAATGACCCAAAAAAGTCAAAGCAATCTTGAAAAGAACAAAATTGTTCAAATATTCACACTTCTCAATTTCAAAACTCACTACAAAGTCACAACAATCAAGATAATATGGCACTGACAAGTACAAACAAACTAATGGAACAGAATTGAGAACACAAAAATAAACCTCTACATTTATAGACAATTGAAGTTCAACCAAGTAGCCAAGTAAATTCAATGAAGAAGAGTCATTCTTAAAAACTGTGCTAGGATATTTGGATATTAACTTGCAAAACAATGAAGTTAGACATCAACCTCACACCATATACAAAAATTAACTTCAGTTAATTTATCTATTAGTTTATTTCTTTTTAAATAGATAAAATAGCAAAAATAATGAAATACTTAGAATAATGAATACCTAGAAATAATGAATACTTAGAATCTTGGATTAGGCAAGGTTTCTTAGATATAAAACTAAAAGCATAAGCAATAAAAATAAATAACTAAAAATAAATAACTAAAATGACTTCATCAAAATTCAACACTTTCTTCTAAAGAACATTACCTAGAG
>NW_027203048.1:9037500-9072500 GCF_024711535.1 Dipodomys merriami | reverse complement strand
ACATAAATAGAAAAAGCCAGAAGTAGTACTGTGGCTCAAGTGGGAGAGTGCTATCCCTGAGCAAAAGAAGCACCCAGATCCAAAGTTCAAGCTCCAGGACTGGCACCAAAAAAAAAAAAAAAAAAGAATACCTTAAAGACAACTAACAAACATACCTGCCCTCCAGCTGCGCAGGCAGCCACTAAGCCGTATTGGCCTCCATTCTTCCGTAATCTGTTGGCAGCTGCCATGACCAACCGGCAGCCAGTGGCTCCAAATGGGTGACCCAGAGACAGCGATCCACCCCAGATATTAAACTTCTCCATAGGAAGCAAGCCAACCTGGTTCCCACAAAAGTAAAGATGAAATGTAAAGACAAGTTACATATCATAGGAAGCAGGTAGGCTCTTAGTCCAGGAAGTAAAAGATACAGAAGGAAAAAAACTAATCTTAGACACATCATACATAAGATTACTGCAAAGCAGAGTCTAGGTTTAACTAGACTTTAAAAAATAGCTGGGCACTCGTGGCTCAAAGTGGTGGAATACTAGCCTTGGGCTTTGCTCGGGGGCAGTGGCAAAGCTCTGAATTCAAACCCCACAACTGACCAAAAGAAAGAAAGAAATATATTTAATGAGATATAAAATTCTTCATAAGAAGACGCTTTCCCCTTCATACTCTTTCTTTTAAATTTTTGTTGGTCACAGGGCTTGAATTCACTGAGTTCACTGTCTCTTGAGTTCTTTCGCTCCAGACTAGCATTCTACCATTTTGAGCCACTGCTCCACTTCTGCTTTTCTGGTGTTTAAAGAATCTCAGGGACTTCCCCTGCCCAAGTTGGCTTTGAACTGGGATTCTTAGATCTCAGCCTCCTGAGAAGTTTGGATTATAGATAGATATAGTCACCAGTGCCCGGCCCCCTTCATACTCTGTATTAGTAGCTAGCTAAGCTTGAAGTATTAACATGATTTGGGAATTCAAGTACATTTTTTTTTTGTCAGTCATAGGGCCTGAACTCTGGGCCTGAGCACTGTCCCTCAGCTCTTCAGCTCAAGGCTAGCACTTGAGCCAAAGCACCACTTACAGCTTTTTCTGCTTATGTGGTGCTGAGGAATCGAACCCAGGGCCTCATGCATGTAAGGCAAGCACTCTACCACTGAGCCACCTTCCCTGCCCCATCAAGTACATTTTTTTAAATTAGAACTTACCTTGGTTTTCCTGCCCATGTAGTTTTGTGCAAACCAGTCAGAATCCATGGCTTTAAAATTTGCCAAAATCTGACCCTAGAAGAAAATAATTCAAGAAAGACCATTACTAATGCTCTTCTAGGCTTTCTTTTAGGTGTAGTCTGGTTAGACAAACTTTTCTTTTTTTTTTTTTTTGGTAGGCCATGGGGCTTGAACTCTGGGCCTGGGCACTGTCCCTCAGCTCTTCAGCTCAAGACTAGCACTCTACCACTTGAGCCACAGTGCGATTTCCAGTTTTCTGGTGGTTAATTGGAGGTAAGAGTCTCACAGACTTTCCTGCCCAGGCTGGCTTTGAACCATGATCCTCAAATCTGAGCTTCCTTAGTTGCTAGGATTACAGGCATGAGCCAGTTGGTTAGACAAATCTTTAAGTCAGTTTTTAATGAAAATTTCCTAAAAGTACTAAAGTACTTCTGAGGGACCTCTAAAAGTCATCCTCAAAAGATATTTTTAATTAATTCATTTGTTTTTTAAATTTTTAAAAACAACTTTTATTGAATTACATTAGTTATATGGGGAGGGGGAGGGGGGAGGAAGTACTCATTGTTACATCTCCAAATGTTTATACTCTATTCCAAACAGATGCTTTTAACACCATAGGTAGCTCTTCAGTCTCTAACACTGCTCATAATGTAGTTTAGTACTTAAAATACAAACCCCCACTCCCCACAAACATGGAGTATATTTTTAAAGAGCATAATCCCTTCAGATGACTTACTGAGAAGGCTTCATGAAATTCAAATGCGTCGATATCATTCATGGTTAATCCTGCCTTTTCTAGAACTTTTGGAGTAGCATATGTTGGTCTGAAAAAAAAAAAGTAGTGTCTTAAAATTATATTATTATACTTGTGATCCCCATCTTAGCCTTCCCAGCATTGTGATTATAGGCATGCACCACTACACCCAACTAAACTTTAATTTTTAGCCTATAAGTCCCTTCAAACTCAACTTACTTGGGGCTGGGAAAGTGGCTCAGTGGTAGAGTGCTTGCCTCGCATGCATGAGGCCCTGGATTCGATTCCTCAGCACCACATAAACAGTAAAAAAGGCTGGAAGTGGCACTGTGGCTCAAGTGGTAGCATGCTAGCCTTGAGCTTAAGAGCTCAGGGACAATAGAGTTCAAGCCCCACGACTGATACCCTCCCCCCCCCAAAATCTCAACTTACTCAACTACACAAGTATTGGTTAAGTGTTGGATATATAATATGAACTGAACGACATGTCCTCATTAAATTTATACTGGAGAGCTAAGGAAATAGATAATAAAGCAAATGATGAAAGTTAATGTAAACAGAAAAAGAATAAAAGGGTAATGTTTGGGAAAGGGCTTGGCTAGTCTCAAGATCATAACGGAAGCCAGTGAGGCTAGCACTCTGTTGGGGAGAGAAACTGTCACAGTATCAGGAGGCTTTTATGAAAGGCTATTAAAGAAGATGGGGTGGGCTGGGGATGTGATCAGTGTATAGCACTTGTTCACATAAGTGAGGCCTTGGGTTCAAGCCCCAGCACACAAAAAAGGAAAGGAAAAACAAAGATTACAACAGAGTGTATAGCAATATGAAAAGAAATGCTTTATATTGTAACAAAAAAGAATAAAGTTATATACATATACCAAGTGAATAAAGAAGGTACAAGGAGGAGCTTGGAGCCTTGGTTCAGATGGTAGGGTGTCTGCCAATGAGTGTAAAGTGTCAGGCAGGGAGTTCAAGTCCTGGTCTCTGATAGGGGAAGAAGAAGAAAAAAAAACAGAACCAAAAATGGAAAAAGGAAATATGGAGAGGAAAAAATGGAAAAAATAAATCCCCCAAAAGGATATTATTAAAAAACAAACAAACAAAAATCCCATAAGCCAGGTGCTGGTGGCTCACCAGTGTAATTCTAGCTACTCAGGAGATTTGAGAATCAAGGTTGAAAGCCAGCCTGGACAGGAAAGTCTGTGAGACTCTTATCTTCAGTTAACCACCAGAAAACAGGAAGTGGAACTGTGGCTCAAACTGGTAGAGTGCTAGCCTTGAGCAAAAGAGCTCAGGGACTGAACCCAGGCCCTGAGTTCAAGTCCCACAACTGACAAAAAGAAAAAAAAAAGAAAGAGAAAAAAACCCAACACATGAATTAGGAATTTAGGATTTTACATCCTTTAAAGTCTGTGAAATAAATACCGCAAGTGCTTTGGATGAAAGCCCAGGGATAAACACTGCCACCTACCCGAGTAGTAGCTGATCTTTTGGATCCTGAGATACATACACAAAATCCCTAGGTAAAGAACAGAGGGGGGTTAGCCTCAGTAATAAAATAATGAAATCAGAGACATTCCACTGGAGCATTTACTTTACCTCAAATATGCTTTTGGCTTATAACCCAGGGCCAGAGCTTTGTCCTCTGCCATAATAAGCATTGCAGAAGCACCATCAGTCTGAAATTAACAAAAAAAAAAAAAGTTAGTGTTTCTTGTGGCTTTCTGCTCTTGACAACCATCTTCCAAGTACTTAAGAGATTCTCCAACAAACCTACTTAATTTATCCATCATTAAGTCACAATTCAAACATATATAGTGACCCATTCATGGAGGAGAAAGTTAGAAGAAAATGTTCAAAAAGTATAATTTTCATAATGGAGGAAGAGGTAGCTCACACCTGTAATCCTAGCTACTCAGGAGGATGAGATATGAGAATGGAGGTTCAAAAATAGCCTGGGCAGAAAAGTTCCCTGGGGACCCTTTTCTCCAATTAGCCACTCAAAAACTGGAAGTGGCACTGTGGCTCAAAGTGTTCTAGAATGCTAGCCTTCAGCTGAAAGAGCTAAGAGACAGCACTGAGGCCGTGTGCAAGCACCATGACTGGAAAAAAAAAAAAAGACAGAGGGAAAAAAGAAAAAAAAAGTACCCATAATTAACTTAAGACAAAAGTTTTTGCCTGACACAGAAAATTAAAAATTTTCTGAGTTTCTAAAAAACATCTATTTCACTTATTTATCTTTACATTTTCTGTGCTGTTTCTCAGCTGCTTCCTACCCATGGCTTCTGGGTGATTTCCCCATGTAACAGGCCAACCAATGGAAGAAGATTGGGTGGGCTGATGAAACATTAAAAAAAAAAAAATCACAGTTTTACTTCTTTGGACTATACCCCAAACCTGCAATTCTAAAAGACAAGAAGTAGGGGAGAAAGAGGTACCACTGCTTCAAAAGAAAAGAGTTGCTAACACCAAAATTCACAATCAAAAAGAAAAATAATTACTCTACACACTGTGCAAAACCAGAATAAAGTTCTATAACATTCTATAATGCTTTTGTAAGTCAGCAACCCTGAAAGAAACATATGGTATGATAGTATATAATAGTATGGTGATAAAGTATGCGAAAACAGGTGATGATTCATAATAAAGTTATTTTCAGTATACTAATAATGTTACTTAATAATATGTATAGGCATGGAGGCACATACTTGTAATGCCAGTTACCCAGGAGCCTGAAGGAAGTGGATCAGAGTTGTGAGGCCAGTCTGGACTTCCATGTGAGATTTTTTTGTCTCAAAAACAAATAAACAACCAAAACAAGGCTAGAGGTAGTTCCCTACAAACACAAACAGCATAGATGGTTACCAGGAAAGAAGAATTTGCAGCTGTTACTGTGCCATAGGGCTTGATGAATGCAGGCTTTAGTTTGGCCATCTGTTCCAGTGAGGAAGGACGAATGCCATTATCTTTGGTAACTGTGTCCTTTCCTATAAAAATACAAACTTTTTTAACTAAAAAGCTTAAGCAGTGTATTATCTTCTCCAGAGAATGCTTTAAAACAAATGTAGTTTGTTTACTAGAACAAATTTTTTTTTTGTCAGTGGTGGGGCTTGAACTCTGGGCCTGGGCGCTGTTTCTAAGCTTGTCACCTCAAATCTAGCACTCTACCACTTGAGCCACAGCGCCACTACCGGTTTTCTGAGTGGTTAATTGGAGATGAGAGTCTCACAGACTTCCCTGCTGGGGTTGGCTTTTAAACTGTAATTCTCATATCTCAGCTTCCTGAGTAGCTAGGATTATAGGCATGAGCCATCAGCACCCCGCATCAAATGAAGTTTTTCACTACAAGAAAGCCTTTCTGTTTTCCAGTGCTGAGGATCTAACCTGGGGTCCTATGTAGACTAGGCAAGTGCTCTACTACTGAGCTGTTTATAGTTTCCAAGATATGATCAAATTTTAAATAAAATCCTGAACATTTTTGGGAGACCATATCATTTAATTAAAAAAAAAAAGACATTCTATTTTCTTAATACATTTATTCACATTTGGCTATTCTATACAGAATCTATATGAATTAGAAGTTTTTGGTTAGAGTTTAGAAAGAGTCTCATAGACTTTCCTGCCCAGACTGGTTTCAAACCAAAATATCCTTAGATCTCAGCCTCCTGAGTCAGCAAGGATTACAGGCGTGAGCCAATGGAGCCCAGCTTGAATCAGAAAATAGGCATGTACCTAAGAACTAACAGCAACAGCAATCTGATGGCTCCTGTCTATAATCCTAGATACTAAGGAAGCTGAGATCTGAGGATCATAGTTTAAAGCCAGCACAGAGAGACAAATATGAGTGACTCTTATTTCCACTTAACCAGCAAAAAGCTGGAAATGGAGATGTAGCTCAAGTTGTAGAGCACCTTAAGTTAAAAAGCTTAACTAGAGATGAAGGGGATGAGTTGAAGCCCCAGTAAGGGCATAAAAACAGAAACAACTAAAGAACAACTAAGAGCAACTAAAAGATATTAGAAGGATCTAAAAAAAGGATCTAATAAAAATTTTTTTAAGGTTTACCTGTGTTGCAATCAAAACTTGAATGTGGGATGGGGACAGGAGGGAAGAAGTGGAAAAGAGCAAAGGAAGGAGTAATATTGTCCAAAAAGAAATGAACTCTTTACCTGATTTATTTACCTGATATATGTAAATGTAACCTGTCTGTATATCACCTTTATAATAAAAAAGTTACTATATATAAACAACAAACAACAACAACAACAAAAGACCAACTTGAGGCCACATTTAAGAATGAGGCAGCCAGATGCCAGTAGCTCCTAGCTACTCAGGAGGCAGAGATCTGAGGATGATGATTCAAAGCCAGCTCAGGACTTTCTTATCTGCAATTAACCACCAGAAAGTAGGAAGTGGTGCTGTGTCTCAAGTGGTAGAGCGCTTGCCTCACTAGGACAGTGCCCAGGCCAAGAGTTAAAGCCCCTTGACTGACCAAAAAAAAAAAAAAAATGAGGGCAGAAGCCAGGCACAATGAATCATGTATATAATAATAGCTACTTGGGAGACTGAGATTGGGAGTCAGCCCAGGCAAAAAACAAAAGTTCATGAGACACCCCCTATCTCAACCAGATTTTAAAATAAAGAGAGGAGTCAGAGGTATGGCTCACTTGGTAGAGCCCTAGCCAATGAACAAAGGCAGCAGGTACTGAGTTTGAATCCTGGTGTCAGACCTAAAAAACAGAAACAAAATCTAGGAATGATGATACATGCCTATGATACTAGCTAAAAAAAATAAAGCCGGGCAATGGTGGCTCATGCCTGTAATCATAGCTTCTTAGGAGGCTGAGATTGAGGATGGCAGTTCAAAGCCAGCTAAGGCAAGAAAGTCCAAATGCTTATCTCCAATTAAACACCAGAAAACTAGAAGTGACACTCTGATTCAAAGTGGTAGAGTGCTAGCCTTGTGCAAGAGCTCAGGACCATTGTCCAGGCCCTGAGTTCAAGCCCCAGGGCAGATAGATAGATAGATAGATAGATAGATAGATAGATAGATAGATAGATAGATAGATAGACAGACAGATAGATAGATAGAGGCTGAGCATTTCAAAACTGAATTATTACATTGGAAATCAATTAGGAATTTTTTGAGGAACAGGAGGAACAATTCAAAACTCCATAATAAGTTTCAGGAAGTAGTCTCATTTTACCTGGTACTTTGAAGGGTACAACATCAGAAAGGTGTCCTTCATCCTGTGCCTTCTTGGCCAAACTGTGAGAGCGCAATGCGTACTCATCCTGTTCCATTCGAGAAATACCAAAGGCAGCAGCCAGTCGGTCGGCAGAGTGGCCCATGGTCTCACTGGTAGAGAACTCGGCCACTGCAGGGAGCTAGGGAGGGAAACATCAAAAGCAGGTATATTGTTAAGTGGTCTTATATGATATGAAGATAGTTTTGTCATTACTTGGCAAACTGAACATCTATTTGTTAACTAGGTGTGACACATGCCTCTAATCCCAACACTCAGGAGTATGAGGCAGAAGGACCACAAATTTATGCCAGCTTGGGATACATCATAAGACAAAGGAAGCTTGTGAGCAAGGCATCTCTAGAAAGCTCTAGACAGAACTCACAAAGTCAAATTTTCTAACTACCACTTCCCCTTCTCCCCATTTGATCAAATAATTATCCTTTCCCATAACCAAGAGAGTCTAGTTATTGGAATACACCTGAGACCATGCTATTGTATCAAATTCTAATCTATGCCAAGGGACACTGGTAAGTCATCTCTATTTACATAAAGCTCCCAAGTCTTACCTCAGGTGTCAAAAAATTCAACCTGAATTTAGAGAGTAAAGTCAGTCGCTGGCCTATTGTCTTGGCTTTATTGAGATCGAGCATCATTTTCCTCATTTTCCTTGAATGACGAATGGGGACATCGGACATTAACTCGACACCACCAGCCACAACCACATCATACTGGCCAGAGGCAATCAGACCAACAGCTACAGGGCACAGGTTATATACATAATGAACATCTTTCACAGAAAATAACCAGTCATTGACATTTAAGCTTTGATTAAAATATTGTTTAACATTTTTCTGTTTGGGACATCTGTAATTAAAGTTTTCATTTTTTTCAGAGGATGTGTGTGTGTGTGTGTGTGTGTGTGTGTGTGTGTGTGTGTGTGTAATTAAAGTTTTCATTTTTTTCAGAGGAGGTGTGTGTGTGTGTGTGTGTGTGTGTGTGCCTGCCTTATGTATATATTAAATAGGTATGTATATATTAAATAAGCTCAAGATAATTTATTTTTTTATTTTTTTGTCAGTTGTGGGGCTTGAACTCAGGGCCTGGACTCTGTCCCTGAGCCTGAGCCTCTTTGTGCTCAAAGCTAGTGCTCTATCACTTCAGCCACAGCGTCACTTCCAGTTTTTGAGTGATTTATTGGAAATAGGAGTCTCAGGGAACTTTTCTGCCAGGACTGGCTTCAAACCACCATGCTCAGATCTCAGTCTCCTGAGTAGCTAGGATTACAGGGGAGAGCCACTAGTGCCTGGGCCAGCTATTGTTTTTAATCATTAAAAAAAAAAAATCTTTCCAGGCCCCTAGTGGTTCATGCCTATAATCCTAGCTACTCAGGAGGCTGAGAGCTGAGGACATTATAGTTCAAAGCCAGCCCCGGCAGAAAAGTCTGTGAGTGTCTCATCTCCAATTAACCACCAAAAAAACTGGAAGTAAAGCTGTGGTTCAAAGTAGCAAAACAGCTCAGAGACCGTGCCCAGGCCTTAAGTTCAAACCTCATGACAGATTAAAAATAAATAAATAAATAACCCACAAGACAGTATATTGGAAATAAACTTTACAACTTGGGGATGGGTGGGGGGAAGTGAGGGAGTGAGGGAGACGAGGGAGGGAAGGGACAGTGAAAGAACCACAGGGAAGGGTTAACAATGCTCAACAAGAAACGAGCATTGCCTTACTCATGTAACTGTAACCGCTCTCTACAGTATCTTTATAATAAAATTAAAAAATTTTTAATAATAAATAAATAGCCAGGCATGGGTGGCTCACACTTGTAATCCTAACTATTCAAGAGGCTGAGATCTGGGATCTGGTTTGAAGTGAGCCTGGGCAGGAAAGTATATGAGACTCTCATTTCCAATTAACCACCAAAAAGCCAGAAGTGGAACTGTAGCTCAAGTGGTAGAGCACTAGTGTTGAGTAAAAAATGTTCAGAGACAGCATCCTGAGTTCAAGCCCCAGGACAGACTAAAAAAACAAGTCTAAAAACGCTTTGGTATACCATGGTACACCAGAGGAAAGTTAATTCAGGACCTAGGAACATTAGTTTCTTGATATAATCATAGGGTCAACTCAAACAAACAATATTCTAAACCAGACTATCTAACATATTTCCAGCTTTTAGAAAAGTTTGTCCCCCCTATAGATAATATTAATTTCTACTACATGCCAGACAAATTCTGGCTTTTGAGATCTAAAGCAGCCTACCTCCTTCTTTATGGTACCAACAAGTATGCTGTTGCTCTAACTGGGAGTTTGTCACATGTTCACAGAGGGAAGAAGCCTCTGGCTGTCTCTGGCATCATCTTCCATCACCATGAGCTAAGCTGCCCAACCTGGCCTTGATACATAAAACAGCACTCGGATGCTATTCCTTCCAAGTGTTTTGCCTTGTCAGGGCAGATGCTACACAATGTCTCACAATCTTACTGAAGTTTGTTTAAAAAAAACAAAAGTTGTAATGATTGGCAATGAATGCTAAGTATATAGGGGAAAATGGAAGAGCTTCACCTTCTAAAACAGGGCTGCGGGGGGGGGGGGGGAGCAGGATCCTAGCATCATGGGGAAGCATCCTATTGGAATCATGGAGGTTTAAAACCCTGTAGGATATAAATTATTCCTGTTTTTTTTTTTTTTTTTGCCAGTCCTAGGGCTTGAACTCAGGGTCTAGGCACTGTACCTGAGGTTCTTTTTGCTCAAGGCTAGCGCTCTATTACTTAAGCCACAGCACCACTTCCAGCTTTTTCTGTTTATGCGGTACTGAGGACTCAATCCCAGGGCTTCATGCATGCTAGGCAAGCACTCTACTACTAAACCACATTCCCAGCCCTATAAACTATTCTTAAAAATAGTTATTATAAAGGTGATGTATTGAGAAAGGGGTTACAGTTATGGAAGGCAGGCAAGGAGCACATGTCTTTTTGAACAATGTCACCCTTTCCCTCACTCTCTATAACTATTCTTGCCTCCAGTTTGGTTCTGAAGCTTCGTCTTAGAGAACAGCAGCTCTGGCTGACAACCCCTGCTGCAGCCAGACTAGTTCTGGTGGAGAAACTACACCAACAGATGTGAGGCCCAGGTTTGGAGAGTAAGCAAAATTCTGAGAACTATTGTCAAAACCCTCTTTTAGTAATGGTTGTTATCATCAATTAGTTGTACAGAGCAGTTTTATAGATCTCATCTCCTCTGCCATTTTCCTTTATTCCCCTCCCTCCTTCCTAAATCAATCTCAATAAGCTTCATTGTTCCATTTTAACACATGTACACCCTATCTGTTCACCTTCTCCTCTTTCTTTCTTTCTTTCTTTTTTTTAAACTGCTAATTTCCTGAAACGCTGTACTTTATTTATTTTTGTTGGTCGTGGGGCTTGAACTCTGGGCCTGGGCACTGTCCCTCAGCACTTCAGCTCAAGGCTAGTGCTCTACCACTTGATCCACAATGCCACTTCTGGCTTTTTCTGCTTATGTGGTGCTGAGGAATCAAACCCAGGGCCTCATGCATGCGAGGCAAGCACTCTACCACTGAGTCAACTTCCCAGCCCTACCTTCTCCCCTTTCATTAGTACCCTCAACCCTGACAGGATCTGTTTTATATTCTTGTCATTCCTTCTGTGCGTGTGTGTGTGTGTGTGTGTGTGTGTGTGTGCGCGTGTGTGTGCGCGCTCTAATTGTTCAAAGAGGTTTCACTGTCAAAATCCCCAAATTTTAATGTGACGTTTAAAGAAACACAAAGATATCTGGACTATTTACTTGTATTAAGATTAATTTTTCAAAAATCATGTAAAGGCAAAGAAGGAAAATTCACATGAACCCTTACATACCTGTGGTCATGGCTTGGTTGGAAGAGATGCAAGCCATGGTTACAGTGTGAGCAGGGGTCTTGTCAGAGAAGCCAGCTCCGAGGGCAGCCTTGAAAAAACACAGGGAATGGTGATCATTTGTGAAGAAAAGGTACCACATAAGTGACAATCTGAGCTCTACTTAAATCGGGAAGAAGATGTTTTGTTTTTGTTTTGTCATTTGTGGGGCCTGAACTCTGGGCCTGGGTGCTGTCCCTCAGCTCTTCAGCTCAAGGCTAGTCTCTACCACTTGAGCCACAGCACCACTTCTGGCTTTTTCTCCTTATGTGGTGTTGAGGAATTGAACCCGGGGCCTCATGCATGCAAGGCAAGCACTCTACCACCGAGCCACTTTCCCAGCCCAGGAAGAAGTTTTAACATGCTATAAGACAATAAAATTAAGCATATCACAGAAGCTTGCTAATTTTCTATCTAGCCATTCATTGATTTATTCAAACTCCTAGTAGCTAGTCCCCTTTTTGTTTTTATAGCAATGGAAGTGGAATCCAGGGCCTCACATATGCTAGCAAACACTCTCACTGAACTACCTCTGTAGCCCTTTTCATTTTGAGACCGAGTCTTGCTAAGTTGGCCAGAATGACATCAAGCTTGGTATTCTGCCTCAACTTCCCCGGCATCTAGGATTTTAAGCAGATGCTACTGTGTTCAACTCCCTAGTAATCTGTTTCTTGGATATAATACACTACTATACTTAGCTAAATTCTTTTTTTTTTTTTTTTTCCTTTTGGTGGTACTGGGTTTTGATTAAAAATCTTGTGCTGGCTAGACAAGTGCTCTCCCATTTCAGCTCCACCTCTGGTCCTTTCTTAGCAATGCATGGCTCAGTCTTTTTTCAAGGATATCATTTGATTTTAACTCATTTAAAATTTCAAATAGAGCCAGGTACTGGTGATTCATGCCTGTAATCCTGGCTACTCAGGAGGCTGAGATCTGAGGATCACAGTTTGAAGCCAGCATGGACAGGAAACTTCATGAGACTCATATCTCCAATTAACCACCAGAAAACCAGAAACGGCACTGTGGTTCAAGTGGTAGAGTGCTTGCCTTGAGCAGAAGAGCTCAGAGACAGCAGCCAGACCTTGGGTTTAAGCCCCATGACCTACAAAAACAACACAACAACAAAAAAATAAAGCTCCATGGCTAAGGGAAAGCTCAGATTGTAGGACCCTAGACCCCAGCACTGCTAGAAGTAAATAAATAAATAAGCTTCTAACTCCGTATATCCTTCATTATGAAATTCTAAATCCCATTACAAGGAATTCTGAATCTACTTAATATTTAGAATACAAACTTCCTTAATTTCCTTACCTTTATACTGTATTTTTTTTTTTACCATTAATTAACTGTAGGAATAGAAATGTATCACAGCAGTACAATCTTAGTATTTTCAGGCAGGCTTGATCCTAAGTGCCCAACTGGCCTTGCTTGAAAACTGCCTAAAAAGTACCTTTATTTTCTCGGTCATAAGGCTTGAACTCTGGGCCTGGGCTGTCCCTCAGCTTTTCAGCTCAAAGTGAGTGCTCTACCACTTGAACCATAGTGCCATTTCCCTAAAAAGTACTTTTTAAAGAACTTACTGTTGAAGGGATGGAAGAGGGAGAGGACTGGAGGAAATGAGGGGGAAATGATAGAAGGGATGGCTTTGATCAAGATGCACTATACTCATAAATTGACTGGCTGAATTAAAATCCCTTTGCAACAGCACTTAAATAAACTTTTACTGCTTACTCAGTCTAAATGAATTCACAAGGACGACAGAAGCAAGTATTCAGGACAGAGAAGAGTTCTAGAGTAGAGCAAAGGTAAAGGGCATTTAAGTCAGAATGGCCTGATCCTCCCAAGGGCCTTTATAGCACATGTTACTCTTGGCCCCAACTGACCCTCAGGTTGGAAGGAGTTTTAAATAGAAGGTAGCTGGTGACCCTTGTCCACATGCTTGCTTCTATTTAAAGTCTTAGTAATTCTCAAGCAGAAAGGAGAAAGGAAGAGGCTGCTTAGTTAAGCTGGAAGGCAGGGAAATATGCTGAGGTCTTTCAGCAAAGTCAGGAAGCCATTAGGATTTTATATTTATGCTAATACAGAGACAGAGCCTAAAGAAATTCTTTAGCCAGAAGTTATTAGTTTTTTAGGTTACATATGATTTTACAGAAAAGTTCTCATAAGTATCCCCTCAACTCAATCTTTCCCTGTAGCCACAGGGAAAAATTATCTGGAGTATAAAGTGACAGGTAATAGTATAGGAGAGAGGGCGGGAACTCCCCCATATCAATCAATAGTTGAGATTTGCTATCTAAAACTTGCAGAAAAAAAATCTGCAAGAAATTTCCATGATTTAAGATTTAGGAAAGAAAATACAGAAATTTTGAAACAGATAAAGTATGTGCTTTTTTTTTTTAAATTTTACATCAACTTTATTCTCAGAGCAACCTGGGTGAGTTAAAGCCTCATATTGCCAACTGTTGTAGTAATTATATTCCTTCTTATATGCACCAAAATCTCATTTCAGCAATAAGTTCTGGGTTGCAAAAGAGGATTTACTATTTGTACCTGTCTGTAAGGCTTTGTTACAAATTAAACAAAGACACACACAAGTGCTCCGCTTTTTTAAGTCTCTTTAAAAGTCACATTAGCTTCAGAATATAAATGGTAAAAATGTACTGCGAACAGCTTTATGGCTTTATATGTTCATAAAATTGTCTCATTTGATAAATTCAGAAATGTGAAGAGACAAAGGCAGGGCTCTCATGAATTCTAGGCCAGCCTGGGCTACAATGGGGACTTTCAGGTAAGTCTGAGCTACACAGAGAGACCCTGTCTCACAAAACGTGTACATACAAAAGAAAACAAAACATTTAGGAGAAGAACAAAATTCCCTTTTTGTTCTCAATTTGCTCTTGCTCCTCAAGAACACACAGTTATTTTCTGTGGGCTTGAGCAGTGTGAGGACTTGAGCAGTTGTAGTATTGACTGGCAGACAAAATCAAAATAGCAAAACAGACATATACTCCTAGTCCTGCTTACTTGCTTTTCTAACAATGAAAGTTATCACTCTCACAACTATACCTAACACAAATACAAGCATAAACCAACAATTCTATGAATATGCTTTGTAGCCAACTTTATTCCAACAATCACTTTTCAAACTGAAAGCCTAGTAGGCGTGTTTAAACTATCCACAGTGAAATGCTTGTGGGACTGGTCATTATCTCCATTGCTCAATGAACACTACATGGCAATATGCCAACTAGGGCAAATGTAAACGCTTGTGAAATAGTTACTTAAAAAAAACTGCTTTGCTGCCACATACTCAATGGGAACAATGAACAGGCAAGGCTACCTCCAACTATAAAAACATAAAATTAGCTGCAAACTGTTGAAGTTTTAGAATTAGAAGCAATAATGTCCTAATATTACTAAAAGTACTCTCAGCTTTAAGCTGTCATTGTTTCTATTTTCCTAAGCCAAGAAACAAAGTAATACTTCCAAAAACTGCTCATATAAGTGATTTGATTTATAGTAAAGTATGAATATATACTAATTCTGAATTTGATTTATAGCATTCTGTGTGTATGAACGGGTGGGTACTGTGGGTACTAGGGCTTGAACTCAGGGCCTCACACTTTCACTCAGCTTTTTTGCTAACCACTGGTACACTACCTCTTGAGCTAAACCTCCAGCTATGGCTTTTTGCTGGTTAATTAGACATAAGAATCTCTCAGATTTGTTTGCCTAGGCCAGCTTTAAATCGAGATCTTCAGATTTTAGCCTCCTGAGTAGCTATGATTATAGGTCACTGGTGTCCATATTAATGTTAACTTCAAATTAACTGTACTTTTTTTTTTGTCCGTCGTAGGGCTTGAACTCTGGGTCTAGGCACTATCCCTCAGTTCTTCAGCTCAAGGCTAGTGCTCTACCACTTGAGCCACAGTGCAACTTCCGGCTTTTTTCTGTTTATGGGGTGCTGAGTAATCAAACCCAGGGC
Organism: Dipodomys merriami; assembly: GCF_024711535.1. Lineage (NCBI taxonomy): Eukaryota > Metazoa > Chordata > Mammalia > Rodentia > Heteromyidae > Dipodomys > Dipodomys merriami. The sequence goes on along the minus strand of NW_027203048.1, from coordinate 9,057,396 downwards.
TTCATGCATGAAAGGCAAGCACTCTACCACTGAGCCACCTTCCCAGTCCCCTTAACTGTACATTTAATTAGTGGATTTAAAGGCTTTTAAAAAGTAAATTCTGGGCTATGGATGTTGCTAACAGTGGAGCATTTACCTACTGTGTGCAAGGACCTCAGCTAGATCCTGCAAAAAAAATGAACTAACAAATTCTATTATTTGAAATTCAAATTGATTCTCTTATCAATCTATTTAAATATTATCAAGTCTGTTTTACTCACCTCTCTAGCCACATTGCTTGTTTTCACTTCCTGAATAACCGTGCCAAAGATGATATAATCAACAATGTCCTTTGGAACATTGGTCCGATGCAACAACCCCCTGAAAGTAGAAATCCAAAGCAAAGAAACATTTCTTCACATATTATGGTCCTGCCATAGATCTTCACATAAAACAGTGTAGCTCATACTTGTGGTCCTAGCTACTTAGCAGGCTGAGATCTGAGGATCATGGTACAAAACCAGTCAGAGCAGGAAAGTCTATCTCCAATTAACCACCAAAAATCCAGAAGTGGATCTGTGGCTCAAGTGGTAATGCACTATCCTTGAAGAAAAAAGCTCCAGGTACAGTACCCAGGCCCTGAGTTCCGTAGGACCAAAACACAAACAAACAAACAAAAATTCACTGAACTTCTTTAAAAAGACAAGGTAAGGTCTAGTTTGGGGTATAGCTCAGTGGTAGAAAGCACACCTGGCACACTCAAGGTCCTGTGTTCACTCCTTAGCATTGTAAAAAAACAAAAAAAGGTAAAAAACAGAATTTAAGAAGGCAGAGACTGTTATCTCTGAAAAGCATTTGGCACTTTATCAACTAAGAAAAAAAGGTTTTGGGGGTTTTATGGTCATGGGGCTTGAACTCTGAGCCTGGGTGCTGTCCCTGAGCTCTTCAGCTCAAGGTTCATACTCTACCACTTGAACCACAGTGCCACTTCCAGTTTTCTGGTGGTTAATTGGAGATGAGTCTCATGGCTATAATCCTAGCTACTCAGGAAGCTGAGCTCTGAGGATCGCAGTTCAAAGCCAGCCTGGGCAGGTAAGTCCATGAGACTCTTATCTCCAATTAACCACCAAAAAACCAGAAGTGCCACTGTGGCTTAAGTGGTAGAGTGCTTGCCTTAAGCTGAAGAGCTCAGGGACAGCAGCCAGGCCCAGAGTTCAAGCCCTACAACCGAACAAAAAAAAAAAAAAGAGTCTCATGGTCTTTCCTGCCTGGGCTAGCTTTGAACTCTGATTCCCAGATCTCAGCCTCCTGAGTAGCTAGGATAACAGACATGAGCCACTGGTGCCAAGTGAATGAAAGATTTTTAAAGTCAATATTTGATCTTCAATTGGTAATAAGAAGTTAAAATAATTTTGAATAAGACAGTATAGATAAGATAGTATACTAATGATGTTAATAGAAAGGTCAATTAAAAAGAGGAGAGATAAATACAAAATCAAAGACATTCACCAAAAAAAAGAATGTTGTATTTATGACCATAAAAGCATAATGGAATGGAAATTATGGAATTACAGTGAATAGATAGTAAGTAGAAAAGCAATTGTGACTGGAATTCTGTAAGTCTGGCTGGAAAAAAAAACCCAAGAATTAGAGTAGGCATAAAGGTCAATTGAAGGATTTTTTTCTAGCTACAATAAACCTCTGGCTGCCTAAAGATATGAAGGCCCACTGTTTCTGGAAACTAAATGCAATAATACTATTTCCAACCTAGGGTCATATATTTTATGGCCCTCATCAAATTATTCATCTATCTCAGTTTCACTTAATCACATCTAATTTTATATGTTTACTTTATTTACAAATGAATCCTCAAGTTTTTTTACTAGGCTTTATTCTAGAAAAATGCCTATGTAATCTGTTTAGCTAATCTTATGCAACAATTAAGCTTCCATCCAGACAATCATCACATGTTGTTTTGGCTGGCTAGTCAATAAAGAATACTATCATGAACTCAGGGCTTGAGCTCTGTCCCTGAGTCTCTCTGGGCTTAAGGCTACCACCTGAACCACAGAACCACTTCCGACTTTTTCTGAGTAGTTTATTGAAGATAAGAGTCTCATGGACTTTCCAGCCTGCACTGGCGCTGGCTTCTAAGTCCACCGCTAGAATTACAGGCATAAGCCATCAGCCCCTGACTAGGGAGGAGTAATCTTATAAGACCTAACTGATATGTCTTTCTTACCATATACAAACATTAGTAGATCCTAGATATGAAAAATCTATGAACCATTATACTTCAAGTGCAAACACTAGAGAAAATACCTCTATGAAGTGTGAAATAATATGAAATTGTATTTACTTACAAAAGTGCTGCTCTAGCCAAATCATGTGGCATCAGGTCTTTATACCTGGAGGAAGAAAACAGATAACTGGAACCAAAAACCAAGCCTAAATAAAGGTTTTTTCCTCTTTTATATGAAATACCTAAAGATTACATGTTACTATTAAATATCCTGCTGAAAATGATAAAATTCACTACGTTGTAATAATTCAAAACAATAGTGTGAATTTGCTGTCATCCTTAAAAATCTGGTAAGCCAAAAGCTTATATTATTTCTGAGAATCTAACAAAAATTATGCCCTACTTTACATTATGCACCATGGCATGTTGAATATTCCTTAAAATTATATCTCATCTTTTGAGTACTTTTTTGGTTAAATTTCTTTTTTTGGGGGGGTGGGGGGCGGAGTCTGGTTGTGGGGCCTGAACTCTGGGCCTGGGCACTGTCCCTCAGCTCTTCAGCTCAAGGCTAGCGCTCTACCACATTAGCCACAGCGCCACTTTCGGCATTTTTCTTTTTGTTTATGTGGTGCTGAGGAATCGGACCCAGGACCTCATGCATGCAAGGCAAGCACTCTACCATTGAGCCACCTTCCCATCCCCTCTTTGGTTAAATTTCTAAAAGCGCACTATTTTTTAATGCCTAAAAGGATACAGGGGAAATATTAACACTGTATGTGTATGTGTGTGTATGTGTACACACATGTGTGCATGCTGGTACAAGTCTTGAACTCAAGGCCTTGTGCTCTTGCTTGGTTTTGCTCATGGCTGGTACTCTACCACTTGAACCTAAATTAACACTTTTAAAGAAACATTATCTTTTTTTTTGGTCGGTCATGGGGCTTGAACTCTGGGCTTGGGTACTGTCCCTGCGCTCTTCAGCTCAAGGTGAGCACTCTACCACTGGAGCCACAGTGCCACTTCTGGTTTTCTAGTTGTTTATTGGAGATAAGAGTCTCATGGACTTTCCTGCCTGCACTGGCTTTGAACCGTGATCCTCAATCTCAGCCTCCTGAGTGGCTACGATTACAGGCGTGAGCCACCAGCGTCCAGCTAGAAACATTTTCTTATATAACCACTATGAACTTACTAATGTGAAAAAAAATAACATGGCACAATACTATTTATTAGGTTGCTAACTGTATTTGGATCTCACCAGTTTTTATACTGGTATCTTCCAGAAGCTGTTCCAGAAGCTAATCCAGAATACCATATTCCACTCACTTACTTATGCCCTCTCAGTCTATTTTACATTGTAGTTTTGTTTCAACCTTTCCTTGTCTTTTGTGACACGGATACTTCTCAAAGCCTGGGTAATGTATTTTGTGAAAGAGCATCAAAGAAGTGTTCGTCTCACTATTTCATTTCAGCAGGTACATGATATCAACATGACTTATTACTGCTGAAGTTAACCAGATCACTTGGTTACAGGTGGTGCCTGCCAGTTTTCTCCACCACAAGTCTATTATTTTTACCTCTCTATAAACTTAACTTATTAAACGTGAAAAACACTGGGTGCTGGTGGCTCATGCCTATAATCCTAGCTACTCAGGAAGCTGAGATCTGAGGATTATGGTTCAAAGCTAGCCAGGCAGAAAAGTCTGTGACACTCTTATCTCCAATAAACTACTCAGAAAAAGCTGAAAGTGGTGCTGTGACTCCAGTGGCAGAGTAATAGCCTTGAGCACTAAGAGCTCTGTCCAAGCCCCATGACCAACAATAACAACAAAAAAAGTGAATCACTAAATCCAGCCCACTCTTAAGGGTAGAATTAAGTTCTACCTCCTAAAAACAAGCTATCTGGATCTACATTGGGCTTTCAAGCTGTTGTAAGCTAGAACCATACTAGATTTGTTTAGGAAAAAGGATAAAACACAGTTTGCCATAATATTTCACCTCTTGCTTGACTTACCCTATACTAATTTCTTGGAGAAACTCTCCATGTATTAGCTCACTAATGGTATTATTACTTATTGGACTACATTTACAAAGATCATTTTAGACAGAATCTTTAAAAAAAAAAGTAAATTAAGATGCTCATTTCATACTTACGATGTGCCTGACAGCAAAAATGGAATGCGGACACCCTCCACCACCACGATATTTCTTACATTGGGTTTAGCCAAAGTCTTCTTCGATTGCGTTTGGACAGCTTTGAAATAAAGTTCAAAGAACTATTAACTAAAATATATAAAAATCAGGTGTAGTCCTGTCTACACATGTAAGGCTTTGGCTTCAATGCTAGAACCCTAAAATACATCAAGTCACATGATTTTACCTTTTTGGAGCAGTCCTAAACTCAAAGCTTTATACTTGAAAGGTACGTACCCTACCACATCAGTCATATCTCTGACTCTCTATTTTTCATTACAAAATTATATAATTCAGTGTTTAGTTGCATGACCATTTATTAATCTTATTTATTTATTTATTTATTTATTTATTTATTTATTTATTTATTGCCAGTACTGGGGTTTGAACTCAGAGCCTTATATTCTCACTTGGCTTTTTCACTCAAGGCTGGTACTCTACCACTAAGCCATAGCTCTACTTCTGACTTTTTGCTAGTTAGAGAGAAAAGAATCTTATGGACTCTTCTGCCTGGGCTGCCTTTCTCAGATCAAAACCTCATGAGTGGCTAGAATTATAGGTGTGAGCCACTGTGCCACACACACACACACACACACACACACACACACACACACACACACACACACACACACACACACACACACACACACACACACACACACACACACACACACACACACACACACACACACACACACACACACACACACACACACACACACAGCTAAGCAATAGAGCCCAGGTTGAGTGAGTTCAAGACTCAGGGCCTGGGTGCTATCCTTCAGCTTTTGTGTTCAAGGCCTTTCTCACATCAAAACCTCATGAGTGGCTAGAATTATAGGTGTGAGTCACTGTGCCCAACACACACACACACACACACACACACACACACACACACACACACACACACAGAGTCCTGGGGCTTGAACTCAGGGCCTGGGCACTGTCCTTGAGCTTTTTTGTTCAAGGCTAGTGCTCTACCACTTGAGCCAAAGCTACACTTCCAGGTTTTTGTTGATTAATTAAAGATAAGAGTCTCATGGAGTTTCCTGCCCAGGGTGGCTTTGAACTTTAATCCTTAGATCTCAACCTTCTGAGTAGCTAGAAAAATAGGCATGAGCCACCAGGTCAGCACCTAGCTTCGATATTTTTTTTTAAAGCTAAAAATAAATTAGAATTGAAAGTTTCTCAATATTAAGGAACACAAAGATTATCCCCAATGAAGAAGGTATCTATTTACCATGGTGAAGCCACAAATTCATTGGATGTACTTGGGATCTAAGAGACCATATCAAATCAACACGTTTTCTTACACTTTCATTTCATATTGGCTAACCATCTTCTCTTATTAACTAATTCCATACTGCCTCCTATTTCAGCAACAGGTCTTGCATATGAGATAAGAAGGTATTTAATACAAAAGCCTATCACTCGTTGCAAATTTTAAAAATTTACTTTTGGCTCTTTGTAAGCTCATCATCTCTAGACTTAATAACTAGCAAATAATCTAACTAGCAAGGTTTATAGAATCTTTGTGATTCCATCCAACTCCAAAGCCCAGAAAGAGGAGCCTTCTGTGGTTATTTAAATCTCAATCTTCTTTTTTTTTACTACTGGGTTTGAACTTAGGGCCTTGTTCTTGTCAGGAAGGCATTCTACCACTTGAGCCACAGCCTCAGGTTTTCAAGTCCAATCTTCAATATCGTTACTGATAAGCCCCACAAGTTTTTAATATGAAGGCAATAGTGATGTTCATGTTGCTCAAAAAAAGGGGAAGAATTATCAAAGTTCTTTTGGTTTTTATTCAGAATTCACAAATATAATATCTAATATTTAAAGGGAAAAATGCTTATTTTAGAATTACTATACCTGGGGCTGCTTGTAGTGGGGAAGAACAGCTCAAAGATCTTACAGCTGGAAGACAAAAAACACCATTCGATGTCTGTGTAAAATGCTTATAAATATAATCTTTGAAACACAAAGAAAAATTCAACTTACAAAATTTGAGAGCCCATTTTGATGTACTAGGAAGGGTTTTAAAGGTGTAACTCAAGATGGAAGCCATTCTGAAACCTAAAAAGAGAAGAACAAAGTACATCCTGGATTACCTCAGCAATTTGTAGCTTATGTGCAGACCATGATCTCGATAATCTTATCCATGGCTATTATAAAACACCAAAAAGTTGTTACATTATCCCCTATCCTTCTAATATTATACCTGTACTGACTGACTTTTCAGACTACCTAGGCTACTACTGTAAGCATCAAATCCTCACAACCTATGAAATAGGCATACTTATTATACCTTGTATAAAAGATGAGGAAACTGAGCTACAGGGCTTGTGTGGCTCATTCAAGGACCCACTATTGGCAGGGCCAGGATTTGAACCCAGGCAGGTCTGCTCCAGAGTTTAAGCACAAAGAAGCAGACTGTATAACCACTGTTAACCTCCTGACTTTGAAGACTGTGTTATGTGTACACTGTGGAATGTGTGCATTTGAAGGGGCTACATACTAAAGAATTTAGGGAGGGAGAAGCACCATGTCAGCAATTTAATTTCAACTGCTACTAGGAAACACACACACACACACACACACACACACACACACACACACACACACACACACACACACACACACACACACACACACACACACACACACACACACACACACACACACACACACACACACACACACACTTTGGAGTACTTGAGACTTAAAGCAAACAAATAGGCATAAGATAGGAACAGATTGTTCACAGGAAAAAAATAAACAACTCACAAACAGCTTTTTTTTTTGAGATAAGGTCTTGCTATGTAGTTCAGCCTGACCTTGAACTCATAATCTTCTCTCTAGTACTGAAATTACATGCATGTGCCACCATACTCAGCTCTAAATTACTCTTACATATACAAAAAAGATCTTCAATTCCACTCATAAGAGAAATTCAAATTAAACCATAGAGTTATAACTGTTAAGTTAGCAGACTCAAAGGTTAAGATACACTGTATGGGCCAGAGTATGCATACTATCATATCCTTGTTGGTCAATGGTGTGAATTAGTGCAATCTCTATGCATAGAAACTTGATAATTATCTATTAATGCTATCATTTCACCCAATTTGTAATCCAAAAATTCCATTTGCATGAACTTACATAATGAATATTGTATACATGACCTATTACTGTAACAGTAAAAGATTAAAATAACCAACAAAGAGGGGATTGGTTTAATAAACCAGCTATAATAACTAAAATACTGCTTTGCCAGGTGCTCATGGCTCATACCTGTAATCCTAGCTACTCAGGAGGCTGAGATCTGAGGACTGCAGTTCAAAGCCAGCCTGAGCAGGAACTCCGTGAGACTCTTATCTCTAGTTAACTACCAGAAGTGGTGCTGTGGCTCAAGTAGTAGAGCACTAGCCTTGAGCTGAAGAGCTCAGGGACAGAGAGTACCCAGGCCCAGAGTTCAAGCCCTATAACTAACCCCCTACATCACACACACACACACACACACACACACACACACACACACACACACACACACACACACACACACACACACACACACACACACACACACACACACACACACACACACACTACTTCATGTCACTGTAAAACATAAGGAGATGACTAAGTACCAACACAGAAATCTTTCTTAGCTATATTACCAAGTGAGAAAAGCAAAGTATGAAACAGTATGAAATGCAAGTTATCGCTCATATTGGGGGGAGGGAGGAGCGGGAATCATGCACATTTCCTCTATCAGTAGAAAATAAACCCTGGAAGTACAAAAATGTTAAAAATTGTTAACTGAAAGAAAGGAAATTGAGAACTAGAAAGCAAAGGTGGATAGACTTGTTACTGTGCATTAAAAATGTATAAAATCTGTTAATTTTAAAACTTGTTTTTTCTTTTAAAAATTCAAGGTTCGTAAATGAGGGCTGCAGTAGCCAGCCTCTATACTGATCCCAATTATCTCTACCTCTTGGTATCCACATTGTTTCTTGTATGATCGCTTCCATAGTAAAGTCCAGTTGGATTGTTTAAACTAAAAGTTTGTCAGAAGTGATGGCACAATATGTCTGAGATTAGGCTATCAAACAATACTGCAGTTTCTGTCTTGGGCTCGGTCAGATCACATTTGAGTGGAGCCAGCTGGCAGATCACAAGCCTCATGAAGAAGTTCATGTACTGAGGAACTGCCCCTTACTGCCAACAGCCTTGTGACTGAACTTGGAAGCAGGATACTCTATTGCAGGTAAGCCTTCAGATGATTACAGTGCCAGCCAACATGCTGAGAACATCCTAAGAAATTCTAACATCAGAAAATCCAGCTAAGTCACCCTAGATTTCTGACCTCCGGAAAATACATGAAATAGCAAAAATGAGTTGATTTAAGATGCTAAATTTGGGTATAATTTGATATACAGCAACATATAATATAAATGTCTCTTGGGTCATTCTTTATAGACTATCAGTATAGTTCCATATAGATAGATAGATAGATAGATAGATAGATAGATAGATAGATAGATAGATAGATATAGATAGATAGATAGATATCTTTTACAAATATACAAATGCATTAAAAAATCCAGAACAACACATAGAAAAACATCAACACTATCTAAACATGATAGATTTAGAGCTGTACTTATTTTCTTTATACTTTTCTGTAGTTCATAACCTTCCCCCACCAAAAAAAATAGGACTACATAGTTCTTGGGCAATCAACAAAAAATATAGCTTGAGCCGGGTGAGGGTGGCTCACGCATGTAATCTTAGCTACTCAGGGGGCTGAGATCTGAGGATCGCAGTTCAAAGCCAGCCGGGGCAAGAAAGTCCATGAAACTCTTATCTCCAATAAACACTCAGAAAACCTGAAGTGGCACTGTAGCTCAAGTCCTAGAGCACTCGCCTTGAGCTGAAGAGCTGAGGGACAGCGCTCAGGTCCCGAGTTCAAGCCCATAACCGACAAAAAAAATACAGCTTGAAAAAAGAGACTAAGCAAATAATAATAGGAGAGAGTGGGTTTTTACTCTCATTTGCTAGGCTTCAAAGGCATCTGAGGTGTGGAAACACAAAGATAATGTTCAGGCTTAAGTAGCATGAAGAGGCATCTGGGAGGAGGGGAAGGCACAGGGACTACATAGGCATTGAAAGAAGATGGAGCAACACTAGGTTATGTCAGGGTTATGAGAACAGACTCTAAAGCCCAAGTTCAAATCCTGGCTCAATTCTAGGTGTATGACCTTAAACAAGATATTTAACCTTTTTTTTTTTTGGGGGGTCCGGTAGTGGGGCCTGAACTCTGGGCCTGGGCGCTGTCCCTCAGCTCTTCAGATCAAGGCTAGCCCTCTACCAATTAAGCCACAGAGTCACTTCCGGCTTTTTTCTTTTTGCTTATGTGGTGCTGAGGAATGGAACCCAGGGCCTCATGCATGCAAGGCAAGCACTCTACCACTAAGCCACCTTCCCAGCCCGTTATTTAACCTTTCTGTTCCAGGGCCTTCAGTAATATGTGGACAATTCTATAGAGTTGAGAGGATTAAATACATACTCTGAGATTAGTAAGGCTTATATATTTGTTTGCTATTTTTATTTAATGATATCAAAATACTTAGTTTTCCTCTATGCAAGCCTTTGTACTAAAACAATGAGGGTTAAAGAAAATATAACATTTCTGACTTGACAGAACTTATAATTTTGTTGAGAGTGCGAAACAAGAAAGTAGAGCCAGAAGTGATTTAAATCAAGGGTTTGCAAACTACAACCCAAGTGGCTAAGAATAGGCTTTGTACTTTTTCTCCTCTCTTTTTGTGTGTGTAGGGGGGGGGGGGAGTATAATAATCCAGGGTCTTGCCCATACTTGGCAAGGGCTCTACAACTAACCAACACCCTCACCTAAAGCTTGGTAAATGAAACCAAACAAAGGATATACAAGACACCAAAGTGGGGCCACAAAGATGAAACTACAGAAAAAAAGTTTGCAACCCCTGATCTAAATAAGGGCAGGGCACAATCAAGTGCACAAGAAAGCATTATATAGGCAGAAAACGAGCTTTGAACTGTAAACTATCTTACAAGGTCAAGATTTTTTTTTTTGCAATTTATTCAGAAATGGTCATCGAAGTTTTGCTTCAAGTATTCTTGGCTAATGTAGGACTCACTCACTATTAGACTTGAGTTCTAAAACAGAAAGCGCTCATCAACTCTTTCCATACTTCCCACTTGTCTAACTGCCTGTCATTCGTGTGTGTGTGTGTGTGTGTGTGTGTGTGTGTGTGTGTGTGTGTGTGTGTGTGTGTGTGTGTGTGTGTGTGTGTGTGTGTGTTAGTTTCTCTTGCAGGTAGTAAACCTGATATGTACTGAGGCTCAAATTTATATATGAATCCTTGTTATGCCATAGACAAGAAAATTTATAAAACAATGTGAAGGTGCCCAAGAAAGAAAACGATCGTCCCTCAACATTACTTTCTTCCGAAACCACTTTATTCTGGGGTCCCTCTTTCCGGCACAAAGACAACTATCATGCAATGCACAGCTCTGAGTCAGATGTAAACTTAGGTTTTCATTTACCAAATATGGCCCACTAGTAAACGCACTCGTTCACCGGCTCGTCTTTTTCTTCATCGATAAAGGGAAGTGATCGACCAATGGGTCTCATCTAGGTCAGAAAATGCCGGTGAGCAAGAACCGTCTCAGCAATTCCACGCCCGAGTCCCATCCTTAACAGCCGAAACCAGGGTGGACTTGTGGCGCTCTCAATGTCGACAGCGCAAGACTTGGCTACAGGTAAAGCAGGTGAAACAACAAACACCCCTAACACAGCCCAGGGCTTCAGACACACACGTCCACCCGAGGCGATAACGCCGCGGCTCCGAGCTACAGCTGCAACTGCTAGGCCTCGTCAGCGGGAGTCCTTCCCGTCCCCAGACTGCGACTCTCCCAGGGAAGGGAAGCGGCCGCCGGCACCAGAGCAGCGACTCGGGAAGGAAGCGGGGATCTCCTGCGGGAAAGGCCTGGCAGAAACCCCACTGAACCCGCCCTCTCACCTAACGTGGTGTCCGCGGAGAACCTGCTCTGAGCCGGGTCCGGTCCCGAGTGACAAGACGCTCCCGGCAAGGGGCGGGTCCTGTCCAGAAAGGACCCCCCTTCGGTCCCGCCCACAGGCGCTGGCGGCCCCACGGGCTGTCCGTCGTCCGCCTGACTAGAAAATGAGGCGCTCCTCCCCGTTCCTCGACGGGCCTCGGTCCCCCAGCGGAGAAAGCCTCCTTTTGATTTCTTTAGATAGGAGCGACGAGCAAGGATAAAAGGGCCGGTGACAATTCAACGGCTGGGTTTTAGTCAGGCAGTGAGTTGGGCGCCTGGCCTGCCAGACTGGGAAAAGAAAAGTCCTCTCCGCGGTCGCGGCGGCTAGAAGCGCTCTCTGCTTTCGTCCTCTCCTGCAAGATGGTTGCTTCCCGGGCCATTGGCAGCCTCAGCCGCTTCACTGCCTTCAGGATCCTCCGCTCCCGAGGTGAGCCTGGTTCGAAGGGACCTGATGTCTCTGTCGGACCACGCAGAGCTGAAACGGCTAGAAGCTGCGTCGGTCCCTCAGTGCGGCCTGACGCACCCGGGTCCAGGGACCCTTATGTGGGGGAGACACCATCCTGGGACCCCGTTTTTCCTGTGACCTTGCTAAGGGACTGTCACTCCCGCGCGCGCTATTCCGAGTCCTGTGGCGATTTCAAGCGCCGTAGCCCCTAACGTTTGAGTCCCTCACTTTGGGAGAGTCCCCTGTCGTGGCTCTTTTGCCTTCCTGTCCCTTATCTTCTTTAACGGTGGCCACGGGCCTGACCCTTGCTAGAGCCAGAGGACCCCCACTAAGTCTGTCTCATCTTTAGGACTTCTTAGCTCCTTGTTAGCAACCACAGCTTTCCTAGAAGCTCCTTAGGTGACATTCACCAGCCTAGTAGAGCCCTGCCACTCCCTGTTTGTCCTGGCAAAGCCATTTTTGTACTTCAGAGGAAGCTCAGCTTGGCAGTGCAAATGATCATGTTTAAAATATTGAATTGGGAGGTCCCCTAACTTCCTGGAAGGGACTTTAAAAACACTCAAAGACCTGTATCTTAAGGAATAAAATGTTGGTTCTTAAGCACGGTGTCTAAATTCCCAGTCAGCCTGTGTTACTTATATTGTCCTTTACCTCTGCAAACCGGCAGTCCATGGGTAAAAGAAGTTGGTGATGGGTGTGGAAAACAGCGTCCACCCCCCCCCCCATCCCAAATCTGTAAGGTCAAATGTGACGTTATTACATGATGTGTTTAATATCAATTACTTAATTAGGAACTTTCATTTGTAAAATGAATTCTCTCTTCCTCCTCCTGAAAAAATAAGTGGCTTAGAATTTGTTTTAAGACTAGTAGTTGGAGTACTAACTTTAAGAGATTAATTCAATGATTGATTAGATTTTATGCTTTCTTTTTTAAGCACTTTTAAATCACAGAATGCTTATATGTACCAGTTGTAATATAACTACATCACAGAAAAGTGAAATGCTTTAGAGGGTTGGGGAAAGGGAAGGAATCTACTGGCTGCAATGTGTCTTAGTGGTAGAGCACTTGCCTCACATGCTCAAGGCCCTTGGTTCAGTCTCCAGCATCACCTAAGTAAAGATACCTACTGCCTATTTAGCAATAAATTATTAGTATATTTCTTCCAAGTGTACTTGTACTTCCCTGAAACCTAAGGCAGCTTTGGAAAAAAAGATACTTGCTCTTTCCTTCAACTTAAATGATTTTTAACTGTATTTGAGGAACTTTGATTGTTTTATCATTCAAACAACTCTAGACCTTCATTTTAACATTCATTTCAAAATAAAATTGTATTTGACACAGCCCCCCAAAAAAAGATTTGTATGTAGATTATGAAAAATGAATCATTTTTCACTACCTTTATATGTCTTCCCTTAACATTTGGTTGTTTTCTTACTGTTTATATTTTTTCCTATTTTCCACATTTGTTATTTAATACTTTTGAAAACTCGTGTGTGTTTTTGAGTTTGCCCCTGCTGTTGGTAATAAGGCATTTTTGGTAAACTGGTGTAACACTGAAGTGATAGTCAGGTCACATGTATCCTAGTCACTAACTGTCTGTGTGACTTGGGATAAATATCTAAATCTAAATGGGCTGGATTTCCTCATCTGTATAATGAATGAGACTGGACGATGTTCATCATGAGGTATAGCATGGCAGAGCAATTAAATGTGGAGACTTAATTCTGGGTTTAAACCAGTCCCTGTCTTTTACCTTCCAGTGACCTTGGGCAGTTTATTTCAAATGTATGTTCTCATTTGTAAATAGGGAATGTTATTTGTGAGGTATAAAGAGAGTATGTTTTATATAAAAGTAGTGGCATACATGCTCCAGAAATATCATCAATATTAACTCTTCTTGGTCCTGAAGAACAATGATCTTATATAATTGAAAATTTGTAATTTAACCAGTTTATATTTGTAGTAAAAAGCCAGCAGCTTATTTTTTATATTTCTGTATAGAATGTATATGACTATAAATAATTTATTGAGATTGATCACATAAATTTTATAATTTGCATTATTTTTTCACTAATGAGAATATATCATTATTGACACTGCTTATTTTAATAGAAATATATAAATTTTGAAAAAGACATACGTAAAAGTGGTTATAAAATTGTCTTCACTCGGGGCTGGGAAGGTGGCTCAGTGGTAGAGCGCTTGCCTTGTATGCATGAGGCCCTGGGTTCGATTCCTCAGCACCACATAAGCAAAAAGAAAAAAGCGGGAAGTGGTGCTGTGGCTCAAGTGGTAGAGTGCTAGCCTTGAGCTGAAGAGCTGAGGGACAGTGCCCAGGCCCAGAGTTCAGGCTGCACGACCAGACCCCCCCCCCAAAAAAAAATTGTCTTCACACCTGGATTACCATTTTGACTTGAGAGATGGCATTTTTACCCAGAAAGTCTGTGCCAAAGCATTGCCAAATGAAACTAAAACAGTTATTGAGAAATTACTATATTTTCTTTAAATTGACATGTAAGCACTTACCTACTCTGCAGGTACTATAATTATGAATTTAATAATGGAAATTTATTTATTTATTTTTGTTGTCTGTGAGGCCTTAACTCGGCCTGGGTACAGATGTAAGCGTTGCCAAAAGGAGACCACAACATGGTTCTGGCAGAAAATAGTTTATTTAGGAGAGTCAAACTGGTGGGCCGCACTCTAGAATAGTGTGTAGTGTGTAGCTTTCCTGCCCAGACTGGCTTTGAACCACGATCCTCGGATCTTAGCTAGGATTACAGGTGTGACCCACCAGTACCCACCTAATAATGAAAAAAAAAATTAAATCACATGGTATAATGTGCCTATCTAGCAAGTTCCAGATTATTCCCTACTACTGCCAAATAAGTAAATATCACATCTTGATCATGGTATCTCTTTATTCCCACTTCTCCTACATATAATTTCCTAATCTTGTAAGTGGTGCAGTAAGTTCTCAGGAAATAAATTCAAGGCAAATATTTAGTGGCCATGTAGTATTTTTAAATTTGACTCTTCACTTCCTTAATACCATCCCTTTTCCTAGGTTCTCTTTTGAGAAAAGTATTTTATTGGTACAATCAAAGTAACATTTTCAAATTTGAAATGTGTGTTGACATAACCCAGCTCTTTGTGCTGACTGTAGTTTTACAGGTATTCTCTTGAATTGCATAGGAAGATGATTAGAAAGTAGGACAAAGGTTTTTCTTGCTGGCACAGTATATGTAGGCTAAAGTTCACACTGCCACTGGAGTATAAACTTTCTGGTAAAGCTGGATTCCAAAAGCAAAGTTACCTTGTACTTTGACTGACTTGACTTAGTTGACTGTGGTTTGGAGTTATTTTATGTTTGTGCAATTACTGATTTTTCTCTTGTTCCATCTCTGTTGATTGAGAAGAGGCTTTGTGTATGCATGTGTGGGTGTATTTACAGCAAAGATTGGCTAATAGCAAAAGTTAAACTGACTACAATGCTAAAATGAGTATAGACTAATGAGCATTAATCTTTGAATATCAAATACTTAATATTTAAAAATTGTAACCCAGTCAGGCATGGTGGCACATGCTTGTGGTTGTAGTACCTGGTAAGTTAATCTCAACTGAGGCTCCCAAACTCAGAGGCTGAGGTTGGAGAATTACAAGTTCAAGGCACAGCCTTAGCTACATAAAGAGACTGTCTCACAACAAAATAAAATTGCAACCCATATTTGCTCTTCTTTCTTTTTTCTTTAAGCATTTAACATTCCTATTAACATATTTGTGTTTCTTATCTGTCTACATCATTCTTCCTAACCTTCATTTTCACTTTATCTATTCCCACTCTAATATACTTTACCCAGATCCAGTTAAAATTATATGCCCTTATTGAATGTCAGTGGCTCACATCTGTAATCCTAGCCACTCAGAAGGCTGAAATCTGAGGACTGAAGTTCAAAGCCAGCCCAACCAGGAAAGTCCATGAGACTTTGAACTCCAATTAATCACTAAAAAACCAGACGTGGTTTAGTGGTAGAGCACTAGCATTGAGCACAAAAGATCAAGGACAGTACCCTATCTAACCCCTGAGACCAGTGTATACATACATTCAAAAAAATCCATACCTCGTCATTTCCTTTCCACTTTATAAATTCTGTGTGTGTGTGTGTGTGTGTGTGTGTGTGTGTGTGTGTGTGTGTGTGTGTGTGTGTGTGTGTGTGTGTGTGTGTGTGTGTGTGTGTGTGTGTGTGTGTGTGTGTGTGTGTGTGTGTGTGTGTGTGTGTGTGTGTGTGTGTTGGAATTAGGGTTCAAACACAGGCCTGCATACAGGTTCCTAGCTTTTTTCACTTGGATTGGCACTCTACCACTTGAGTTTTTTGTTGGCTAAGTGGAGAGTCTCTCAAGCTGGGCACTGGTGGCTCATGCCTGAAATCCTAGCTACTTTGGAAGCTGAGATCTGGGGATCACAGTTTTTTGTTGTTGTTGTTTTGTTTTTATTTTTTGGGTCTGGTCATGGGGCCTGAACTCTGGGCCTGGGCGCTGTCCCTATTCTTTAGCTCAAAGTTAGCGCTCTACAACTTGAGCCACAGCGCCACTTCTGGCTTTTTTTCTTTTTGCTTATGTGGTGCTGAGGGATCGAACCCAGGGCCTCATGCATTCAAGGTAAGTGCTCTACCGCTGAGCCACCTTCCCAGCCCCAGGATCACAGTTTTAAGCCAGCCTAGGCAGGAAAGTCCGTGAATCTTATCTCCAATTAACCACCAAAAAACCAGAAATGGTGCTGTGGCTCAAGTGGTAGAGCGCTTGCCTTGAGCTGAAGAGCTCAGAGACAGCGCCTAGGCCAAGTTCAAGCCCCATGACCAACAACAATAACAACAAAAAAGTCTCTCAGATTTGTCTGCCTGGCTGTCTTTCAACCTTAGTGGGTTGGAATGCTCACCAGGGACACGAGTAGTTGTGGTCCTATCAAGTTGGTCTTTAGGCTTTTCAAAGCAAGAACCTCAGGCATGCTAAGCAGGCAGTTTGTCTCTGCTATGTCCCCAGCCTCTGCTGCTCTTTATAGTATTATGCTGGAGTAAACTAGTAAAGTGACTAGGAGAAAGGAGAAAGGCTTTATCATCCAGTGAATAGAAATATCTTTGATGGTGCAGGATAGAGGTTTTTAGTTAGAAATAATTAAAATAGAAAAGTATTATATGTTTTATTTATAGTAGCCACTGTTGTCCCTTGATTTTATTTTTGATAAATCCATTAGTCCATGCTTCCAGAAAAAGGTAGGAGGATGTGTCTGGAAAACATATTTGGGACATATTATGGATTGCTTTGTTGTTATTTATTACTGAGAGTATTTGTTTCCTATTGCTACTGTAACAAATTACTATCAAGTTAGGGCTTGAAACAGATACTTATCTTGTTGTGACAGAAGTTGGAAATCCAAAATATATTTTGTCTCAGTACCTAACATTAGAGGTGTAGGCAGCTGTGTTTAGGTGTCTAAGAAAAATGCATTCTCTTTTCTAGCTTATGGAGTCTGCCCATCTTCTTGACTTGTTGCCCTTTTATGTCTGTCTTCAGCAGCTTGGGCCAGTTCTCACACTGCCATCTCTCTGATTCCCTTTGCCTCTCTCTTGTTATTACACTAAACCCACTTGGATAATCCATAATACTCTTCCTCTAATAAGGTCAACTGACTGGCAGCCTTAATTCCATTTGCAACATTAGTCTTTTGCCCTGTGGCCTAACAAATTCACAGATCCTGGGGATGCCAATCTTTTGGGGGCCATTCCTCTACCTACTTTATTTAGTATCTGAATAGTCATATTACTGATCTTAAAATGGGAATATGTAGGAATAGTGACAATAATGTTCTAAAGCACATTGTTTTCATTTGGCAACTTTTGCTATTAATTCCAGCTTTGCTATGTCTAACAGATACTACATAAATTCTGTTTTGCAAAACAATTAATTTTGAAATACTTTTTTCTTATAGGTTGCATTTGTCGCAACTTTACAGCGTCTTCTGCTTTGCTAAGTAAGTTTTATTTCTTGTTGACATTCTTACATTGCTTCTTAGATTTGTTTTATAATAAACATTTTTATAAATAAATTTTCCTTCCTTTTTAGCCAGAACCCATGTTAACTATGGAATCAAAGGGGATGTGGCAGTTATTCGAATTAACTCACCCAATTCAAAGGTACCAAATTTAAGTTTGTGCAGTTTATTTCTTCTATGTTTATGACTCCAGTCTTAAATGAGAAAGAAATCCATCAATGTGGCAGTAATCCATGAATTTATAATTTTGATAGAGTAGTAAAAGTTTGACGGATTGCCCAGTGAAAGCATTTTTTATGAAGCAAAATAAGAATTGTGTAAGAATTCCTTTGTATTGACTGTCAGATTAATATCACAAATTAAGACTATCTTGTTACAATGTAGAATGAGGAGGTGATTTATTAGATAAAAATTAAAGTATAAGCTTGATTTGTTAAGAATTGAGACTTATCTGGACATCTAAAATCTGAAGTTAATAAATCCGCTTTCTTGATTACCTGCCTGACATGAGTCAGTATTCACAGTAAGTTGGCTGGGTTGCATGTAGACATTTGCAAACTTCCTGAAAGATCTGAATTATCCCTTGATGCAATTCACATATTAGGAATCAAGTTCTTCTCAAAGTGGAACTTCACTTGTTTTTGGCAACTTCAGCATAGCAGCATCCCCTGTTTTCCCTTATCTCAAATTAGGTTAGGCTTCATACTTAAGAAAATTTGTAATGAGAGGCCTAAGATGACAGCAGTACCTAGATGAAAACAGTTGACAACTAATCACAGCTTAATGACAAGAAAATTTATTCCCATCCCCAGAGTATATTTTAGCATCCATTAACCAGTGATTCAAGTTAATATGCTTTTTCACAAAAAAAAAAAAAAAAAAAAACCCTCAAGTAAAAGTAATGCATGCCAATGGCAGGAAGTTTTAATACCGCAAGAAGCTATAATGAAGAAAATAATCATCATACCTAGTCCAAACACAAAGATAACCAGTTTCAATTATTCAAGTGAAATCAGACTGGGTATCTAATTTTAATTTCTCCCCCCCCCCTTTTTTTTTCAGTCACAGGGGGCTTGAATTAAGGACCTGGGTGCTATCCTTGAACTCTTTTGCTCAAGGCTAGCACTCTACCACTTTGAGCCACAGCTCCACTTCCAGTTTTCTGGTAGTTAATTGGAGATGAGAGTCTCATGGCATTTCCTTCATGGTCTGGCTTTGAACCACAATCCTCAGATCTCAGCCTCCTGAGTAGTTAGGATTACAGGCACGAGCCACAAGCATCTAACTTCATTTTTCCCCATGTCACTTAGTGATTATAGACTTACTTATGTATGATGCACACTCTTAGGAATGTGAACTGAATTTCCCTTTTGAGTAGATACTTTGGGGTTTGGTTGTTTTTTGAGATATGGTCTTACGCGTAGTCCAACTTGGACTTGAATTTGCTGTCCTCTTGCCTTCACATCCCAAATACTTAGGGTTACAGGTGTGTATTACCAAGCCTATTTTTTTAAGGGAAGGCACTAGTAGTTGGTCAAAGCTACCTGACCAGAAAGCCACTAGATTTGGGGGATTTTTTTTTGTTCGTTTTTTTTCTTGCTTTTTATTTCTTCTAACAGTATATGTCTGCTAGTAAACATCATTTCTATAATCAAAATCACATTTGATGTTGATAATGTTCATTTGAGTTCTCTTTCAATCCTAGATGTACCTCTTTCCCCCCTGTAGGTAAATACATTGAACGAAGAAGTACAATCAGAATTCCAAGAAGTGATGAATGAGATCTGGAGTAATGACCAAATCAGAAGTGCTGTCCTCATGTCATCAAAGCCAGGCTGCTTTGTTGCAGGTGCTGACATTAAGTAAGTTTTAGTAATCCTAAGGCAACC
>NW_027203048.1:2157500-2202500 GCF_024711535.1 Dipodomys merriami | reverse complement strand
GATAACTAACACAAAACTCCATTCTAGCTCTCTTCTGTATCTGACATGCTTGCCAAGCATGGGCCAAAGCTGGCAACACACCTGTGGTATACTTCCTGGCTTCAGAGGCCACCCAATTTCAGAACATTCATAACCTGAACCAAACTCTTATATGTTGAGTGAAACAAAATTAACACACTGTGTTCCATTATTCACACTGAGCCAAAAGATATATCAGACAAACATTGAGAGACAAAGCCTAGGGAAACTAATATTTGAATTGTCTCATCCCAGCTATGTGACCGTGGCAAGGAAGACTCTTCAACTGTGAAATGAAATGCCAAACCCAACTCAATGACAAGATAATAAATGCAGTATTGGGGTTATAGCTCAAGTGGGTACAACGCTTGCCTAGCAAGCTTGAAGCTTTGAGTTCAAATCCCAGGATTAAAGTAAACAAATAACAAATGCAAAAGTCTTTTTGGAACCATGACTCACAAGACCTATGTAAAAATTTACTCTAAAAATGTAACCTAGGTAAGAATGACAAAGAAACACATGAGGAAATGCTCATCATTCCTGGCCATAAAGGAAAAGTCAATCAAAACAATTTTGAGATTCCACCTCACCCTGTTAGATTTTCCAACATTGTGAACTTGAATAACAAATGTTGGTGGGGATATGGGGAGAAAAGAACCCTGTTACACTGCTGGTGACATGTATAATCTAAACAGATCTTCCCTGTGACCCAGACCTTCCACTCCTAGACATCTACCCTGAACATCATGAGCCCTGGGATATAATAAATGATACAGGTCTCTAGGCCGTTCACACACAGTGAGACCAAAGGAGGATACTCTCAGGAGAGAACAGAAAGGCACACTGCTTATACACATCTGAGAATATGAAGTAATATTTATCAAAATGAACTCCAGGAAATGGAAACAAGAGTTTGGGGGTTCTTCTTTTCTATTTTTTGTTTTCATTTATTTTTGTCCTGTTTGTTTATATGCTTTGGAGAGTGTAAAGGGGGGGGCAGAAATGGAGGGACAAAGGGTAAACAAATACAGCAATGATACACACTGGACACAATGCTGAACATGAACTTTACAACTTGTGGGCAGGGATGGGAGGGAAAAACTGGGAGAGAGCAAGAGTAAGGCTGACATTATCCAAAAAGAAATATATTCTTTTGTATGTGTGCCAGTCCTAGAGCTTGAACTCAGGGCCTTGGCACTGTCCCTGAGCTTCTTTAGCTCCAGGCTAGCACTCTACCACTTGAGTCACAATGCCACTTCTGGCCTTTCTGAGTTGTTTGTTAGAGATAACAGTCTCAAAGACTTTCCTGCCCAGCTGGCCTCAAACCGCAATCTTCAGATCTCAGCCTCTTCGGTATCTAGGATTATGGGTGTACGCCACCAGCACCTGGCTTAGAAATGTACTCTTTTTTATTAATATTTTCTTTTTTTCTTTTTTTGATTGTGAAAATACTGTACAGAGGGGTTACAATTACATGGGCAAAATAATGAGTACATTTCTTATCAAGCATTGAAGCCTCCTCCTTTGTTTCCCCTTCCCATCACTTCCCATCCTCCCCCCACACCCCCCTAACCTTTCTCCCCCCCCCCAAAGTTGTAAAGTTCATTTTCGACATAACGACTTATACATCTCATTGTTGCAATGGGTCCACCTGTATCCCTATTTAAACTATTTGTTTTTTCCCTTCCCCTCCACAAATTATACCGACATCAAATACAGTGAAAGCAGGGGTTATACTGTGGGAGAGGGACATACAAAGCAACAAAGAAATAATATCTTAGGGTTAGAAATGTACTTTTTACCCGACTTTTGCAACTGCAAGCCCTCTGTACATCACCTTTACAATAACAATAATTTTTAATGAGGAATAACCTGGAAGTAACAAAAATGTAAAAGTATAAAAATAAAAATATGGGCTGGGAAGGTGGCTCAGGGGTAGAGCGCTTGCCTTGCATGCCTCAGCCCCATATAAGCAAAAAAGAAAAAAAACAGAAGTGGCGCTCTCGCTCAAGTGGTAGAGTGCTAGCCTTGAGCTGAAGAGCTGAGGGACAGCGCCCAGGCCCAGAGTTCAGGCCCCACTACCGGACCAAAAAATAAATAAATAAAAACTAAAAAAATAAAAATAAAAATATGAAAAAAATAAATAAAAATAAAAATATGACCTAGGGGTTGGTAGTTCAGTAGAAATAAGTATGCCTAACAAGTGTGAAGCCCTGAGTTCAGTCCTGAGTAACACACACACACACACACACACACACACACACACACACACACACACACACACACACACACACAGAAGCTAAAAAGACAAAAAACATCAAAACAACAAAAATATGGCTTAATGCAATAGTATATTTTCCTTCCTTCCCCCTTCTTGCCTCATTCCTTTCTCTTCTGCTCCTTGCATCCATACAGCAGTATTAGCTCTGTGCTAGCCCTATTAGATCTCTGCTTGGTGTGTGACTTCTCCTCTCTGGAAACTCCAGGGATCTCTGTATTCTACACAGCACATCTCCAAGCATTGGGACGCTCAGAAGGCTGAGTAACTTAGTGAGCCAGATAGCCAGAAAGCTGACCTATTTATAAAAGGCAAAACCTCACAGGGGACCACTTTTCAATAAGGAAAATACAGACTTTTCCCCAAAAGGAGCTGCTCACCCTGCATCTCTAGCCACATTACTTCTCCAACAGAACCCCATTGTGTGGAGAAGTACACTTATGTGTACTCCATTATGTGGAGAAGTGTACTTATGAATGTCTGTAACAGGAAGGTTCTGGTAGTCAAGAGAAGGAATTGTAGAGAATTTGAAAGGACCCAGATCAATTCATAGGCCTCCTCTTCTATTCACTTTGTCGGGCACCCCTTATATAAGCCATTGTATCAGCATCACTCACAGGATGATATAAAAGACATTATAATACCCTGTGACAGATGCTTAATAGGATGTACAGATTGAAAGGAGCAAAAGAGAAAAGGCTATAGCCACAGTGGACAGCAGCTGACTCCTTCTGTGTAGGAGTTTAGTGGTCGGAGTGAGCAGCCATCAGAAAGTCATCTGTTGTCCTCTCTATAGCTACAGCCCTTATGCTAACTACTGTTCACAGTCTAGTAATAAGATACTCACTTCCAGACCAAGTATGGCAAACTTTAATGCTCCAGCAGCCAAAACAGTTAATTCAAGCAAATGCAGGGTTTGTTCAGGACCTTGCTGAACTATCTATCCTTGTCTAAGTAGATAGGATGCATTATATAGTTCTTTGGAGGGAGCAGAGGTACAGTATAGACATAGCCTCCAGTGTTGTACAAAGATATGGAAACTCTGATTTTTACATTTGTAAAAATAGCTCAAATTTCATTAGACCCATTCTACCATGCACTAAACATTGTTTCCCACAAAATATGCTTCTGTAACCTGAGCCACACTTATACCAATATAAGTTCCAGGGCATTTATTTTTTTAGCCAGATGGACTCAAATAAGAGGAATCATGTCGCAATACTAGTGGTGTTACATGTATGCCACAGAATGTTCCAAACTTGGACTAAGACATCACTCAACATTAATCCAACCCTTCCAGGCACAGCCCTTCCTCTTTCAACTACTCACATCAATTGCTCAATGGATTTTATCCAGAGAATAGCCTAATCTTTCTAATTATTCATGTTACTGTATTGTTCATTTTCTTCTTCCTCTGCTATACAACAGCTGTCAAGAGAAAAGTGACACTGAGAAGTGACTCTTACCTTTGTGGTGGCGATGTCACACACTCTGCCTTCATCCTGCATAGTAGAACATCCATTGTCATCCAAGAAGCTCCGCCCTTCTTCCCTCTCTGGAATGTGGGGTGCGCATAGGCATTGAGTAGCCAAGCCTGTCTTCTAGTTGTGCAAGCCAAAGCAATGGCTGGGAAGTCGCTCTCACCTGAAAAAGAAACCATCCACTGAGTTGTAACTCCAAGGAAGAAACATAGCCAAGAATTCTATCACAGACTCCATGCTCTGAGCATGTAAGCCTTAGGGCCCCATGAAATTGTCAGGGAGGTGATATTCTTTTCTTCTTCTGAAATCATTGCTCCAGTTGAATATATGAATAGGTATAAGGGCTCTCAGAACTTGACTGTAATAGAATGTTTCAAGCATCACTATGGATTGAGGGAGTAGCCAAAATAATCTAGACACTAGAAACTCTCATCTCCCACATGGTTTCCTCACAGGAGTGTTAGTCTTCTAGTCAGTTCACTCAAGATATATATTGTAAACTTCTAAATGAACATAATTTTAATCCATTTCAGAGTCCAGCTTCTGCAGGGGTTGGAACTCCAATAAAATTAACACTGTTGCTGTAATTTGAAATCCATAGATTTCAAAGGTGAGACACATTCCATTTTTTTTCTCTATTGGCCCATTGACAGATTTCACAGACTGGAAATGATGACAGGTACTAATGCAGAGTCTTCTAATTAATGTGTGGGATGTATGTGTGTACAGTGTATATGTGTATATGTATGCATATGTGTGCATGCACATGTGCAAATGGGTCCAAGGAGCTTGAAATTTGTGCCAAAACAAACAGAAAAACAAACGCTCAGTTTTTCCTCTCTGAGTAAATTAAACAAATCAAAAACCATTTCCATTCCCAACCAGGTAAGTCTTGTCTCATGTTGATGCACCCTCACAAACTGTAGGAGCATCTTAACATCCATCCATTGATTTTCATGTTTTCTAATCTACACTAAGTCCAAAAGGGAGGAGGAGAAATAAATATTGATTCAGAGCAAAAGCATGCCTCTGGCTACAGTACTCATTAAACAAACATTCCTAGTGGTTTCCTGATCTTCAGGGTATTACCTTCAGTGCTGGGACCCCTGAACTAGATGTTCTTGAGTCCAGCCCCAGAGCTCAGCAAGTAAACAAGTAAGTTTCCTGATAATGTACAGCAGCTGAAGCAGAGCCAGCTAGAGGGCAGTTGTCCTACCAGGGGAAGAGCAAGACCTTGGTATATATTCCTGCATTTCAAAGGGGGTAAATTTCCACTTCTGGCAGAGGTGATAATAAAGAAAGACTTAGAAGCACACACAGATCTACCCAAACTCAATTCACAGACAGAACTCTTGGTAGAGATGGCAGAGAATTCTCAACAGGAATAAATAATAGCAATTCAAGAGATAAAAAATCTTCTCCTTCCCATTTCTTGATCCTTTCCTTCCTCCTCTTTCCTCTTCCTCCTCCTCCTCCTCCATCTTCTCTCCCTTCACAGTCTCCCAGTAGCATGATTGGGTCAGCCTTAAATATTTGCATTGCAGTGAACCAGAAATGCTGCTGAGCCTTTATAAAAAAGAATCTACAGTGCACACATATAGTCTTTCTTGTCAGATGCCTTTCCAACTATAGTACCTTTCAAGAGAAGGTTAAGATTAATTTGTCTGGAAGATAATTAATTAACTCCAAACAGCTTTGATAACAGTGTATTAATAAAGGATGGAAGAAAATCACAAGGTGCTTAGACTATTCAGCATTTCAAGAATCTCCAAGCACTGTCTCTTCACAGAAAGGTCAAGTCTGTCTCAGGGACACGGGGTGAGGTTGCCAAGTGCATCCTTTTATTTAATAGAAACTGGTACCTCGGGAGCCTTCAGGTAATGTCTCACGAATGAATGACAACTTAGCTGTCCTTTTCACTCTTCCTGCCACCAAAATTCAGAATTCCTGTGCTTGGTCCATTTTCTGTCACCATGATTCCTACTAAAAAGAAAAAAAATTGCAAACCTGGATTTTCAAAAGACATGTAAGACCAGTCGTGAGTTCTTACTGTGAATTTATTCACGCCCAATTTTTGGTGTGATTTCCCTCCACACCAAGTGATAACTAGTATTCTCTGAATTCCCACAATATGCCAGGTACATTGATGAGATATTTAGTCACACCTCCTCCACCTGCAAGCAATGAACATACTACATATTATTATTCCCATTTAATAGGTGAGACATTGAGGTTCAAAGAAGCTATGTGTCTGAAGTTCCATATCTAAGGAGGACCAGAGCCAAGGCTAAAACTAGATGAGTCTGTGTGACTTCATTTACTGTGGACATCAACATTTCTTTTAGCCCTTGTAGAAAGAAGGTCAATGGGGAGTTAAGCGAGGTGGGTAGAATGTGACTGAAGAATCAGGATCTGTGTGAAAACAAAACATGTACATCTAACCTCACCCTGCTCCCTGCTTGACAATCTCACTCAAAGTTTCTATTTCTTTGAGTTCCTGCCAATGTGAGTAGAGGTGACTTGGTCAAAGAAGCGAGGATTGGTTATGATTTACCTCTTAGCAGGTTTCTGACTCTGCTGAGTGATTCAGCAGGATGCTGGCAAAGCACATCAAGTTCACTCAAGGATTGAGTGAACTTCTGCAGAACTCCTCTCTTCATAATACCTCTCTGAACCATCCCAGTGCTTCCTTCCAGCCTGGCTGAATTTCACCGTGGGTTGACTACAGCCTTCAAAACACATATGAAATGATTGCCTCTATTATTGAGAGAGAAAACTAAAGATGAAATGGAACGTTATATGGCTTCATCCTCTGGAGACCTGATGTTCCATCTTGTAACTAAATCCAGGAAAATTCAAAGGGGCAGCAGACAGTCCCTCCACCATTCCCACAGGTATAAGGTTGATTTCCAAAGCTATCAAATCAGTGCCTGAGATATCAAAGCAGTGACTCCATGTGACAATGCAGGATGGGCTCTGTGTCCTTGCTACCTGCACAGAATCCTCTATCTCCCTACCACGATAGCGCCATATTCTGAAACACGGTCATATTGTTGCCTTCATTTTTGGGACAATGTCTTAATACTAATCTTCATATTAATTATCCTGGACACCCAGTGGTGCTTTGCACATTGTTTGGAACCAGTTCCTCTCCCTCAAGCCAAGAAGACTAAAAAGAAAATTAATGAAAAGAACCAATATGGACAACAAAAGAAAGCTGATCAAGGGTGAAACTAGAGGAAGAAAGTGCAAAAGACACAAGGTGGTAACCAGGAGAGGAGTCTCACCACAAAGATGCAGCGTGACTCACCCAATGGTGGAACATCTCAGGAATGAAGAGTGTCAAAAGCGAGTCTCAGCCACCCTCACGTACCCCCAAAGCCTCCCAATTCTTTTGAGTCTAGACTCCAGGCAGCATTTCTGGGTGATCTGAGTCCCATTTCACTTGCCAATGGCAAGCATACAAGCTACATATGTCCAACATGAGCGTCTACTCTGTCCATTGAGGCCTCACTTCAGTGGAGCTTAATGAGGTGTCGGGGGAGGTTGATTTAGTTTCCTGTGAGTTTCAAGTCTCCTGGATTTCAGTCAGTTCTGGAACATCTCGGAAAGTTTTTGACGTTGCAAGGCTCATATTGGGGTCGCCAGCTTCCCTGGAGACAGCATGACCTTACAAACTTCTACACCCATATTCCTCAACCTTGACACTGTCAACATGCTTTTTTCTGTGGGCACTGTGCTAAGCAGTGTGAGATACTTAGCAGTATCCCCAGCTGTAGCATGAGATGCCAAGGTATCATGACAACCAATACTGCCTCCAGAGACAATTGTCCCTGAGGAGGGGTACAAAACACATCCCCAGGTGAGAACCCAGGCTCTGCAAATATAGTTAAAGGACTGCAGACACCTGTTTGGGAGCTTGAAAATTTGAAAGTTTGCAATGACTGATTGAACTAATACTTTATCTACTGATGGGGCTGGAGATGGTACCCCACGCCCCCAACACTTGTTCTTATATGATTCAGTTAGGACATTTCACATCATGGTGTCAGACAACCAAACCTTAAAAACATTAGGAAAGATGGAAGCAACTTTAACATTTTGTTGAAACCCAAAACACACTTCATGTGATTTGAAGTCTAAAGGTAAGTGATTTGCTCTAAGAGCAGCTGTCAGGAATTTCTAAATGTCTTGTATACTAAGATATATTGTAGGGCTGGGAAGGTGGCTCAGTGGTAGAGTGCTTGCTTTGCATGCTTGAGGCCCTGGGTTCAATTCCTCAGCACTACATAAGCAGAAAGAAAAAAAAGCCAGAAGTGGTGCTGTGGCTCAAGTGGTAGAGCGCTAGCCTTGAGCTGAAGAGCTGAGGGACAGCACCCAGGCCCAGAGTTCAGGCCCACGACTGGACCACACCTCCCCAAAAAAAGATATATTGTAGCCACAGGCTAAAGGAGCTATTTATACTGCCAAATTTCTGCAGTTGTGCTGCTCCTGATGAACGTCTCCACTCTTGCCAAACTTCCTGTATTGTGGAAATGCACTTTTACCCAGGAAAAATGAAAAAAATTAAAATAAAATATAAGCAGGTCACTATCCATCAATCACAAACCAATTTTCAATCAAATCTGAGAGTAACAAAATCATAGGATTAATAATGGAAGATGAAATTCCATCCTACCTCCATCTCACTTAATTAAAATGAGAATTGCCGTTCAATCTTTTGCTTAAATAATATTAAAATATCACCACCTGACTGCCATAATTGGATTGACTATGCTAGAAAAATTATATTGATATTTAAATCCTATCACTTGAAGCCATCAGAATGATACAGCATCTGACTCTGACAATGGATTATGAAGAAAATCCCTCAACTATGTACTTTTTCCAAATTGTCAAATTTCAAGCAGTAACTAAGTTAATACAAGAAATCTACAATGCATACAATTTTTTCTTTCATGTTCATCTGCCTTGAGAGGGCGAAATAGATTCAAGAATTACAAATAAATTTCTAGAAGTTCCGATTTTATGTGTGAAAACTAGTACGTGCCTTCAAGAGCCGAGACTCTAAATTACATTTGAAAGGCAAACATTACCTTACACTTCTCTTGACTATTCAGAATGAGTAAATGCAACACTAGCTCTAGAAATCTCACAGGCTGGAAAGCTCGGGTAACTAAACACCACCTTCCTCTCCTGCTGTGTTTCTAGACAACCTCCCTGGAGGTGGGAGGAGCAGCAGATGCTCCACAGAGTCACCTCCCCAAGGCACTGAAGCCAGGAAAGCAGAGGCGACCAGGCTAGGACCTGCCCTGTGGAGGTGTGCCCCACGAAGGAGAAACCACCACACGGCGCTCCCACAGGTCACTCCTGAGTGTTCACAGGGCTCTTTTGTCACCAATCCGTTGGCCACACCAAAGAACTATCCTGGTTCTGTCCATCTTGTAGCTCATCCTGTGTAGTGAGACTAGCTGAAGACAGAAGCTCACACTGTAGGCTGTACATAGGCAGACAGATCAAGCCCACCTGTGAACCAGACACTAGACCCCAGCCTTCTCTCTCATGTTGTGAATGGCTGATGCATTAAATCATTGCACTGATACAAGGATAAAGACAAGACCCGAAAGCAAGCTACTTTGGATGGTTCAGGTTCAACACAGTAATCATGCCATGATAATGGCTGGAGAAACTAGTTCAAGGAAACATTTCTCCAAGACATTGGAACAATGTGTATCAAGAAATGGCACCGTTTCACATTTCCAAATGAATTGGGAGGAAATAAGTTAGAACAAGGGTTCGAAGAGATGTCTGTACCAGGATGTTCATTGTATCATTAATTATTCATAGGTGTACAAAATCAAAAGCAACTTGCATACTTGTTAATAAGGGAATGAGAAAAGAGCCTGGAGATGGACTTGTAGCAGAGTCCTGTGGCTGTGGCACATGCAGGTGTAAGCATGGGAACCTCTCCTGGATGCAGACATTGGGGTTCCTGCTCTCAGAACTTCTTTCTTGTTGGTGGTGGTGGTCATGGGGCCTGAACTCTGGGCCTGGGCACTGTCCCTCGGCTCTTCAGCTCAAGGCAAGTGCTCTACCACTTAAGCCACAGCTCCATTTCTGGTTCTCTGGTGGTTAATTGTGGATAAGAGTCTCACAGACTTTCTTGCCTGGGCTGACTCTGAATCGCAATCCTCAGATCTCAACCTCCTGAGTAGCTAGGATTACAGGCATGAGCCACTGGCGCTTGGCTCTCAGAACTTCTATATGGGGATGCCTTCCCCCTGGGCTCCTACACTCACTTTACAGCTGAGGAAACTAGACAATACAGCTATCTCTGAGTGTCCAGGCAGTGATAGCCCATTGACGTGAACCCAAACAGAGCTCTAAACCACTCCCATAACCGTGAATGCTCTCCTGCTCACAGAGCTTTGAAAAGCAGCCACAATGTGCTTAAAAAGGAAATAACTGTGATATGACATATGTTATGATTTTATCTTTGCAAAGTATGTCTCATTTTATACAATAAGGAAAATAAGGCAGGTAGGTGCTGGTGGCTCATGCCTGTCATCCTAGCTACTGAAGAAGCTGAGCTCTTAGACCTGTGGTTCAAAGCCAGCCCGGGCAGGAAAACTGATGAGACTGAAAAAAGCTGTTGGAAGTGAGTGGAGTTGTGACCCAAATGGTAGAGTACTAGCTATGAACAAAAAGGCTTAGAAACAATGTCAGGGCACTGAGTTAAAAGTCCCAGGATCAGCAAAAATAAGTACATACATACATACATACATACATACACCTTGAAGAATATGTACCATATTGTTACATGTGTTCCTTCAGGATGATGGGATTTGGAGTAGTTTTTAACTTCTTCTCTGAACCTCTCAACATGGCATGAATTTCTTCAAATGGCTAAGTGTTATAAAACTACTTTGTCAATAGTGTTACACAGAAAAACAATAAAAGATCCCAAGCAGTCCTGGAAGGTACTTGAGCAGGAGGGAGAGAAGGAAGAACTAGACATACGGGCTTGTGTGGGATGGAATCCTCAGCCAGGCACGTCTGTCTCATGCATAGGAATTCTGAGCTGCTTTTGTTCACTCACAGCTGCTTTGTGGCAGGTGATCCTAGATGACAAGAGAGCAAAAGATAGTATTATAGATTTTGTCCTGAGAGATTAGCAGAGAGAAATAAGCAGGTAGACAACTGACTGCAACACAGAGTCAAATACATTGGTACCATAAAGCAAGGAGAGTAAGAGAGAGAGTAGCATTTGGTAAGGATAGAGTCCTAGGAAATAGAGGTTTCTATATATTTTTTCCCTAGCAGAAAGACTATATAAAGAACAGGGTACAAGTGGCACATGCCTGGAGCCTCAGTTACTTGAGAGACAGAGGTAGGAAGATCATGAATTCAAGACCAGTTAAATCTTGTTTCAAAAACAAAATAGGTACAAAAGGCCTGGAAACATGGCCCAAGAGTATAGTACTTGTCTCCCATGTACAAAGCTGTGGCTTCACTAAAGAATTTTATCAGTCCCTAAAATATACTCAGAGATATGCCTTTTTTATGTGTTTACCTCATCTATTTGTTTCCCCATTCCAGTTTAAACTATATTAAAGTTTTCTAGGAAACAGAGATCTCAAAAAGCCAGGTAAAAGGCAGAGTTGGCAAGTCCACAGACCAGTGATGGCCATGCGGGGAACTGGGGCTACTGTGACTGGCGGCTTTTTGTCTGTCTTCATGCAAAATGCTTTTATCTCTGAAACAAGCTGTGCTTCGGCTTTAAACCCCTAAATGAATATGGGAACAGTACATATGACTTCTTATCAATTCATGGGCTCTTGAAAGGAGCCATAAAACATTACAAAGCACTAAGGAATAACAGAAGATTCACACTGTTTCTTAGGCTAACCTCTATTGATGCGCACATTCAGGCTTCTTGGTAGTGTGTGTCATAAAACAATTTTCCTAGAAAATCTTGAAGAGTGCTTACTTTGGGCCAAGTACTGCTTGAATTACCTTAGGTTGTGCTGGGTGATGCTGGATAAAACTTACTATGATTTGCATTATGCAAATGAGGAAAATGAAGCCACATATGTTGATCGGCATGGCCAGACAGGAATAGGTGGGGCTAAAATTCAGATCCATGGCTAAGGGGACAATCGTGTAACAACTACCCTGCCATGGGGGAAGCCTGCTCTAGTCCTAGCAGTATGACTTGGGTAAGTCATGAAAACTTCTGAGGGTTCCTAATCTGTCTAGAAAGGTAGGTAGAAAAGTAGACAGATGGGTAAATAGATAATTAGATTCAATAGAGAGATGGATGGATAGGTAGGTAGATAGAGAGAGAAAATAACAGAGAGATGGATAGACAGATAGATAAACAGAAATACAGACAGACAAATAGCTATAATACATTAAAAACTGAACACAAGATAACCATACCTATACTCAAGTGTGATTATGTTGAGTGGGGGGGGGGAGGGGGGGGTAAAGTAGATTGCTAACCAGAGTCAGGAAAGGAGGCCCTGTCCGATGTTACCATCCCCAAACACACCATTCACTCCCTTTTCTAAACCTCTCTGAGGCTCTTACCTTTGAATCATATTTTTTCCTTTACTTCTCAGTAACTTCAAGTTTTGAAACGTCAGTTCTTCCAGGAGACTTTCAATGTACCGCCTACCAATAAGCATACACACACAGACGTACAGACACATGTGTGTGCACAATCTCCTCTGTGCTTGCAAAACCCCATTCCTCAGCAATATCCTCAACACAGTAATAGTAAAGTCTGATTCACAGCAGACATGTAGATATCAAGCAAAAAATACAATGAAATTAATGTTCTGCATCCTCCCCACCAAAAAAAAATGATTTCTGTGCTCAAGATGGAATGGTGAGCACTACTTAAGAGGTATCTTCTACACCAGATTGCCTTTCTTGAGAGCTCTGAGACACCCAAATGAGAATGCCTGACTAAACTGTTATAGTCTCTTTTCAGTTGCTAAGAAAACATCTGTGACTGTATAATTTATAAAGAATAGAAGATTTCTTTAGCTCATAACTCTAGAGGCTGGAAGTAATAGCATGATGTAGCAACCGATGAGAGCCAGTAAACTATACCATAACATACTCACATGAGACAGAACAAGTGTCATAGAACAGATCTCCCTTCCTCTTCTTATAAAGACACAAATATAGCTAACTATCAGTGGCTTATGGCTGTAATCCCAGATACTCAGAAGGATGATCTAGGTCCAAAACCAGTTTGGACAGAAAAGACCAAGAGACTCTTATCTCCAGTTAACCAGCAAAAATACAGGGATGGAGATGTAGCTCAAGAGGTAAGTAAAAAAGTTGAGCAAGAATGTGAGACTGTGAATTAAAAATCTGGTACTACTGCAAAAGAGAGAGACAGAAACAGATAGAGAGAAGGAAGGGAGGGAGAGAGGGAGGAAAAGAGAGAGGAGAAAAAGAAAGGAAAGAAAGAAGGAAGAAGGAAGGAAGAAGGAAGGAAGAAGGAAGGAAGGAAGGAAGGAAGGAAGGAAGGAAGGAAGGAAGGAAGGAAGGAAGGAAGGAAGGAAGGAAGGAAGGCCATCATAAAGTGTAATCCAAGTTACCTCCAAAAGGGCATATATGCACGTACTATCAACAGGAACATTAAACGTCCTTCACTCTTATTAACATTACAATTCCACCCAAATTTCAAGCCCTGAATATTGGGGTGGCACCGCAAAGGTTAACACGAGCTATTGTTTCTCTATATCCAAGCTGAGCACCTGGTATTTCCAGAGGATTTCAGAAAAGTGTTTATTGCTGCTAGAAGAAAACAGAGAGCCTTTGCCAAACCATAAATCCTCAGCATATTTACAGCAAAACTTTCAGACGGCCAAGTGGCTTTTTCTGCAGCAAGTTTTCCACAGGGCTTATTTATTTCATGCAGTTTTAAAAAAGCAAGTTTTACTTAACTTTGTGAAAGATATAATAAAATAAATATGATGGCTTATATAGCATTAGTCTATTCCTTGGACAGTAGAAAAATGTGTCTATGTTTCTAAACATCCTGATCCAGTTCCTGGAAGCCATTGGGAAGATTTTTCTTTCTTAATGTTTTGCCCAGAATTATCTGCCATGACTCATTTTATACTTCATGAATATGAAAAAATTATAAAATAATGAGATCCCCAGGCAATTTTTTTATTTTTTTCAATTTGACTAATTAAAATTAATCTCACACCTCTCATTTCTCTATGCCGTTTCACACACTTACCTCTCTCTGTCTCCAAGTTCTCCACATGAGGAGGCAAGAGGTACAATGGAGCGGGAAGGAAGCATCAGAGCTCTTCCAAGAGGATCACATCCTCCAGCCAGCTCTGCAGAGGACTGACAGCCCAGGGCCAGGCTTCAGAAGGCAGCGCTGCCCATCATCCCTGGGCAGGTGCTAGCTTCCCTACCACAAGCTACCAGGAAGTCTTCACCCCACAGTAAACAGAAACACACACTTGAAAATCAACCTTTGTAGCTGGGCACCTATAATCCTAGCTACTCAGGAGTCTGAGATCTGAGGATTGTGGTTCGAAGCCAGCCCAGGCAGGAGAGTGGGTGAGACTCTTATCTCCAATAAACCACCATAAATGCCAGAAAAGGAGCTGTGACTCAAGTGGTAGAGTTAGCTTGGAGCAAAAAAGAACAAGAAATAAAATAAAATAAGAAGCTCAGGGACAGCTCCCAGGCCCTGACTTTAAGACCCAGGATCGCAAAAGGAAGAGAAGAGAGGGGGAAGGAAGGAAGGAAGGAAGAAAGGAAGGAAGGAAGGAAGGAACGAAGGAACGAAGGAACGAAGGAACGAAGGAAGGAACGAAGGAAGAGAGGGAGGGAGGGAGGGAGGGAAGGAGGGAGGGAGGGAGGGAGGAGAGAAAGAGAGAAAGGAAGGAAAATGAGAGAAAGAAAGAAAGGAAGGAAGGAAGGAAGGAAGGAAGGAAGGAAGGAAGGAAGGAAGGAAGGAAGGAAGGAAGGCAGAAAAAAGGAAAGAAGAAAAAAGAAAAAGAAAGAAAGAGAAAGAATGAGAAAGAAAAAAGAAAAGAGAAAGAAATAAAGAAAGAAAGAAAGATCAACTTTATATAAACTATGACTTCCTGTACCTGGTTTGCAGAACCGTTCTCACTTCCTACTGAAGTGAGTATAATGAAGATAATTCAAAGTAATTCCACTCTCAACCAACTTCTAACTCCCAATAGAATGATGCAAGCAGTGTTTGGGAAATTTTTGTTTGTTTGTTACATAAACTCGGGGGAAAATACCACAGTATTCTGTAGTTGGTTTATTTGTACTAAATCAACTAAGCTGTCATTTAAGGTGTGTGTGTGTGTGTGTGTGTGTGTGTGTGTGTGTGTGTGTGTGTGTGTGTGTGTCTGTGTCTGTGTGTGTGTGTCTGTGTCTGTTTCTGTGTATCTGTGTGTCTGTGTGTCTGTGTGTCTGTGTGTGTGTATACAGACCAGGATGTTGCCCTATTTCTCCCTTTTACAGCTCATAGTGTTCAATTGCCAACATTGAAAAACAGCTACTGTCTACTTACTGTGACTAATACGTTTTTCTGGGCTAGTAATAAACCTGCTCCAGTAGGAAATCAGTCTCATGTTTAGCCATGTCTGCATGAAAATTGTTTCTAAGCTGTTCCTGCTAATTGACAAAGGTTTATATGCAGAATGCTCTTAACTCTGTCGATGTAGTAGCTAGAGATGACTGGTAAAATATAATTAACTCATCAGAGTTTAGAGCTATATCATATAACTGTGAAGTCTATATTTTCCTTTCCAAACCCCATGTAAAATATGCTGGATGAAGAGGTAAAGTGTGCAACAATTGCCAACATTTATGTCTAGAGGAGCTGAAGGAAGAAAACACAGTGCTTGTCAGCAACAAGATGCCCTGCAGTGGCACTCAGTCTGAAATCAGATCCAGGACAGAACTGGTTTAAAGGGCGAAGTTCTCAGGCATTGGAGTGAATTTTCTTGAGACTTCTATTTTCCTGTCTCAAGACACTTTACTTTGTAGGATTTGAGATGCTAAGAGACTATGGAGACATTGGCACATTTGTTAACATGTTAGGAAATATATAGACAAAGGATGAGTGGATGGATGGGTGGATGGGATAGATGGATGGGTGGATGGAGTGGATGGATAGATGGATGGATGAGAGATGGATGATGGAAGACTGGACAGAAAAAATCATTTGAAAGACAGACACCAGCCATGTGCTGGTAGCTCATGCCTATAATCCTAGCTACTCAGGAGGCTCAGATTGCTATTCAAAGCCAGCCCAGGCAGGAAAGTCCATGAGATGCTTATCTCCAATTAAGCACCAAACAACTAGAAGTGATGCTGTGGCTCAAAGTGGTAGAGTGCTGGTCTTGAACAGAAGAGCTCAAGGACAGTGCCAAGGCCCTGAGTTCAAGCCCCATAATGGACAAAAGAAAAAGGAAAGAAAAGAAAAAAAGAAAGAAGGAAAGAAAGAAAGGAAGGAAGGAAGGAAGGAAGGAAGGAAGGAAGGAAGGAAGGAAGAAGGAAGAAAGAAAGAAAGGAAGGAAAGAAGGAAGGAAAGAAGGAAGGAAGGAAAAAGAAAGGAAGGAAGGAAGGGTCCCACATGGTATTTTCCTTTGCTCTTTTAGCCCCCAGTAGATAAGCTTGACAGAGAAGATTTGAAGCTGAGGTTAAGCTGATTCTGATCTAAGTTAAGTCTACTTACATGGGGTGGGGTGAGGGGAGGAGGGAGGAAGAGCACATTATGTCAATGGCCTCTTGAAGTCACTATACTTTAAAAACTGGGATGGTTAAAAAAAAAAAAACCACAAAGGAAAACACTGGCCAGAGGTATATGATTTATTGACCTCAAAGATGAGAACTCAGAAAAACCCTTGCCAGAATGCAGTCATCCTCTCTATCCAAATTACAAACCACAAACCTGAACCACATTTTACACACACACACACACACACACACACACACACACACACACACACACTCCACCTCAGGAAATGCTTTTCAGTTCACCTTGCCACATCAATCAGAGCCTGGGGAAAGCCAAATCCTCCCACAGAAGAAGGAAACTAAAAAGATGTAAGCACATTCAAGTCCCAAAATTCAGTGGGCGGGCAATCTTTCATCTGAACACACTAACGGTTTGCAGGGATCTAAGTCAGCATTTCTGAAAGCGGTCTCCTTGAGGCAGCACGTGACTTCACTGATGGCTGGGATCACTGCGAGTTCTCTGGCCCTATTTCACTCTCATTCCCTACAGCTCTAAATTGGTCTATGTGAGTTCTCAGAAGACAGGCCAGTGTGCCTCCCTTAGATCTCTTCCCATTTTATTCCTGGATACAGAGTAATTTCTTTGCAATGAGGAAGACTGAGTAAGGAAAGATTCCTCTGAAGTCTAGAAAGTGACAGCTAACCATGCCCAGGACTGCTCAGTAGGTCTATCATCTATTTACCTTGGAGGGGACCATGTTGCCTCATTATCCAACTTATTACTAATGTCTGTCCATTAAGCCAATTTAAAAGCAGTTTGTTGGCAATTTCAAGGAGTTAAGGTCTAAGATCCTACCGCAAATGTTTCTACATGCCCATTCACAATTCCTCTAATTCAATTTCTATAAGTGATCCAAATTAGCTCATACAAATGATGCCACTACAAAAAGTACTTGGAGAAAGATTGTATGTTTTTTTAAATTATAAAATAATCAGGATATAGAAAAAAACAGAGAAGAAAATTGATATACTCAGAGCCACCCAGCAACTGGAGACATAGTCAGAGAAAGTTGGATTCAAATGTCTATTTTCTAAAAGCGCAGGGACCAGATAACTCTACAGCAATGTGGTTGTGCTGATTTGCTAACATTTTCCAGGGTCACCTTCCACACAGAAGCGTATAGACACAACTCTGCCCCCACACCCACCCTTCCACCCTGCTTCTTTTTATAACCAAGCTGTATCCATATGCTCTCCTTTCTGTTCATTTTACAACCGAGTCTGTTTAGGATACAGGTCCCACCTCTGCAGCACAGATGGGACCAACACCCAGGTCTGCTCTCATTCACATAAAACACAGTAAGTAAAACACTCTAAGCTAGGTTCCTCAATTCTAGACTTGTACTTCTTCATCTGTTCTGCATAGTCTTCAGAAGTAATCTTGTATAATGTAGCCACACTCATCCCCAGAACATATGGTCCAAGACTCCTGGGAGATGCTTGAATATGCAAATAATACCATATTATGGAAACTGTATTTTCCTATATATACAACACCTAGGTTTAATTGATATTTAGGGAGGGTCCATTTTATTTTATTTGTTAAGTTGCTAAAAACTCACCCAAGGAAAACATTAAGAAAAAAATAAAATTGACAGATTTAAACATGCAGGTTATGTGCTTCCTATGACAATCTCAGGGAAAGCCAGCTGGCACCCTGAGTTATACAGGACATAACACTCCCAGCACCAGATTTGCCAGGGCACAATGGGCATGGCCTGACCCGATATCTGCTTGGGAGAAAGACAGCAGAGCAAGTAGAGAGAATAATGAGCCAATACCCAGGTCTGTTCTCATTCACATAAAACATAGTAAGAGGGCTTACTGGTGTCAGGCAGAGCGTGTTCCAGAATAAGTACAGTAAGCCGGGCGCCGGTGGCTCATGCCTGTAATCCTAGCTACTCAGGAGGCTGAGAGCTGAGGATCACGGTTCAAAGCCAGACTGGGCAGGAAAATCGGTAAGACTCTTATCTCCAATAAAACATTACAAAACCCGAAGTGGCACTGTGGCTCTCGAGGTAGAGTGCTCGCCTTGAGCTGAAGAGAGCAGGGACAGCACCCAAGCCCAGAGTTCAAGCCCCATGACTGACAAAAAACAAACAAACAAACAGAATAAGTACAGTAGATGTCACAAACAATAATAACAAAATGGTACAATTACAATACAGGTTATAAGACTTACATAAATGTGTTCTCTCTCTCTCTCGCACATTCGCTGTCTCTTAAAATATCTTATTCTATTTAGTAGGCGTGAATCACGTGTTACCCTTCTTATAGTTTGAGGCCACTATTAAATAAGAGTCACTCAAGCACAAGCACCGATAACTGAGAAATAACTGAGAAATCCAATAACTGAGAAAGCTGCTCTGTACAGGGAGGGTAGTGAATACAGCATGGACACGCTAGATAAAGGCATGATTCACATCGTACCCGAGATGGATGTATGGGCCAGCAGACTCCATTGTGCTGCTCAGAATGACATTGACTTTAAACCCCATGAATTCTTTATTTCTGAAATTCCTATTTAATATTGTGGGGTGGCCAGTGACCATGAGTTAACTGCAACCACTGAGAGCAAAACCACAAGAAAGAAATAACTACATTGGAGGTGCCTGATGGTTCCCTGCTGCGAACCTATTCATTTCTTTCTACCTCTCTGAAGATAAACCATAAGACCCTAAACTTGGCCCAAGAAACCCAGCATGAGCCAGGCACTGGTGGCTCACACCTGTAATACTAGCTACTCAGGAGGCTGAGATCTGAGGATCACGGTTCAAAGCCAGCCAGGGCAGGAAAGTCCATGAGACTCCTATCTTCAATAAACTACTAGAAAATTGGAAGTGGTACTGTGGTAGAGTGCTTGCTTTGAGCTGAAGAGTGCAGGGACAGCACCCAAGCCCAGAGTTCAAGCCCCATGACCGACAAAAAAAAGAAAGAAAGAAAGAAAGGAAAGAAAGAAAGAAAGAAAGAAAGAAAGAAAGAAAGAAAGAAAGAAAGAAAGAAAGAAAGAAAGAAAGAAGAGTTAAAAAAGAAACCCAGAATAATCTGGCCCCAATGGACTCTCTGACTTCCTCCCAAACTTCTCCACCCCTTCTCCTCCAACCTTTTCTCAATACTCAGTGCTTATTCTTGACTTGAATCCTCAGCCTGGCATTCTTTCTCCGACTCTTGCCTTAATGAATTCCTATCCATCCCTAGATGACATGTCTTCAGGACTTCTCTGACTCTTCATCTACACTAGTACCCACCATGATATTCTTTCCCATGATGCCCCTTAGAATAATTACCACCATTCAAGCTTTGCATCCCTCCCATACTTGCCTACCCCTTGCATCTTCCCCTGCCATATCTAGTTCCCACAGTATATCCACTCCTGCTCCTGTACAGGAAAGACCTCCAATAAATACTCAAAGACTAGTTGAATGAGTGATGGTATGTATTTAGACATGTAAAAATGTGTATGACCACATAATTCAATCATTAACTTGGATGAGCATCTAGTAAGAGCTCAACTGACAGCAAGATAGTTCATTCCATCGGAATTTCAGCAAGGCCACTGAAGCCAGCTGCTGTAAACATGGTCTGCTTCATTGTAACATTGTTGGCTAAAAGCAAGCAGTTTTTAAGCCTTTATCACTCAACACTTGTGTAATTAAAGACAATATTTATACAGTATCTCCTCCAAACAAACCATAGTCTAAAATTCTGCAGGACTGAAAAAAATCCTTCTAACCAAGGAAGAAAGATGCTACAATCTAGTCTAGTAATTATTTTAAGAGTATTATAGGGTTTACCTTTGTAATGTGCACATACCTCAAAACTCCAAAACATGATCTGGAGAAATTATGGTCAAGGAGGGAAATTCTAAAACAGCTCCTGCATGTGGTTACACATTCAAAACATTGTTACTGTATTCCCCAGAACTGTGATTCACTGCATATATCACATAGCAGCAGGTCCCTGGGAGGAAAAATAAGGCAATGACACAAAACAGTCGTTCTTTTCCTCCTTTCCCACTTACACTCTATCCCTAGCAGGTACTAAGCACCTTACATGGTCAAGGCCAGTGTGCAAAAGCTGGCTTCAGGATAAAATTCAGACTCAACCACCTGAGTCATCATGGACTCCATGTTTGAAGACACTTGGTTATGTCCAAGGCTCACTTCGCATCAGTTTCTCCACCAGCAATGTGGGCTTCCTACCTTCTCCTTTGCCTATGGTTCATCACGCTCCCTTATTATGAGGCCTAAATTAAGATAATCCCTGTAAAAGGCAATAGGTAATAAAAATGTGACAATAATTGTGATTATGTCGGGAGTTACTCGCTGTCATGCCTTTTGCTGAGTAATCTTGACTCCACAGCCTACTGTAAGCTCAAGCACAAAGACCACACCTCAGATTCCACCTGCTCCTATAGCACCAAGCACGTGCCACTTGCACAATGAACACTCGAGTTGGTTACTGGTTGTTGACACATTTGATAGGTTTCAATTGGGGACAAAGTGTTCTATGGTTTTCTAGGTTTCTTATATTTATAAACATGTTTTCTAGAAGTAATGATGCTTGTCCAACCTAGTCTATGTTAGTTGGCCACAAAGAAGTACCTATCAGGGCCAGAACTCAGGTCCCCAGGTCCTGGCCTGTTCTCCATGATGGATATTTTACACAAGTTACACATTGGAAAATACTCAGGACAGATACTCAGGGGCAAGAAAAATGAAAATAAAAACACCATCTTCTGCCTGCATCTACGATACTAGGAAGAATGAAGTCCCATCTTATCCATTTGGCTTCTTTCAAATTCAGGATACTCTAAACACTGCCAGTTCCCACACCAATACCACAGTGAAGAACAAGTACAGACTTCCTGAGTTGCTGAAAAGATTAAATAAAACTGTACCCAGAAAAGTTGCTAACAGAGTATCTGGCATATACTATGCCATCAACAAGCTGGGCAAGGGTGGCCCACGCCTGAGAGCTGAGGACTGCAGTTCAAAGCCAGCCCGGGCAGGGAAGTCTGTGAGACTCTTATCTCCAATAGTATACTCAGAAAAGGCCGGATGTGGTGCTATGGTTCAAGTGGTAGAGCAATAGGCTTGAGCCAAGAAGCTCAGGGACAAGCCCAGGCCCTGAATTCAAGCCCAAGGACCAACACACAAACAGACAAACAAACAAAGGGAGGGGAGGTGGGGCAAGGTGACTCATATCTATAGTTCCAGCTACTCAGGAGGCAGGGAACAGTAGAATCAAATAGAAGGCAAGCCCAGGCAAAAAGTAAGGGAGATGCACCCACTCTCAACAAATAAACA
Source organism: Dipodomys merriami (assembly GCF_024711535.1). Classification (NCBI taxonomy): domain Eukaryota; kingdom Metazoa; phylum Chordata; class Mammalia; order Rodentia; family Heteromyidae; genus Dipodomys; species Dipodomys merriami. The sequence goes on along the minus strand of NW_027203048.1, from coordinate 2,180,610 downwards.
CTGTGTAGTGATTTACACACAACCTTCCAGTTACATAGGAGGATCACCAATCCAGACCAATCCAGGAAAAAAAAATCTCAATTTCTTACTTGACAAATAACTAAAGCAAAAAGTGCTTGTGGTCTACCTCAAGTGGTAAAGTACCTGCCTAGCAAGTGGAACCGCCTGAATTCAGATCCCCAGTATTGCATGCAAAGAGAGAGACAGAAAGACAGATAGACAAAGACAGAGACAGAGAAAGAAAAGGAGGACAAGGAGGAGGAGGAAGAGGAGGTAGAGGAGGAGGAGGAGGAAGGAAACACTGTAGTACGTGCTTTCCTGAAGCTGACACCCTTTCCAATCCCAAATGCCAAACTCGGGAAGATCGGGAGCCCTAAAAGAACAGAGGGATGTCACATCTGTGAAGGATTATAGTGAAGAACAGAATTCACCCCCAGACAGGGCTAGAGGCCTCATCCTTCTCTTCCAAGGAAGGGGAGAAGAGAGAAGAGGAGAGAAAAGTATCACCTTTGTTAGGTTTGCTGGCAAACCCAAACTTCTACACACTGGATTTTGTTTAATATTTCTCAATAGAGCAAAGTCTGCTTCTGACCTCCAACTTGCTCCACTCTGCAAAGGCATAGCTTGGCTCTCAGGCAACAGCAGCTCAAATACCAGATCCAGCTTATCCAGAGTCCACCAGTCAGTCTCCTTAAAACAGTCACAACATGTTTTGGAACCAGAGTCCTTAAGCATTTCAGCATCTTTCTTATCCTAATGTGAACACTTTGTAATTATAAAATGACCAACTGAAAAGGAGAAGGAAAGAGGCTTGTCAGAATGACAAGAAGAGCAAGATTACGCTGGAGATGGAAACCCTGACATCTCCACTATGCAGCCGCACAGTACAAACCTGGCCCCAGCCCTGGCTTTGGCCAAGGCCTGTGGTGAGTTGATAGTGAATTCACACACTGCATGATCCTATGTTCTTAAAGAGTTCACCACCCAGGTAAGGTGTACAACCCCAAAATCAATACCACGTTCCCCAGTATGGAGACAAATCAACACACTGGGGCCCAGGCCTTCAGCAAGGAGCAGGTGCTGGGAAAAATATTTGCTTCCTGCTTGCTTACCCCGGGTATTTGCAAGTAATACAAGAAGTGGGGGCCACTAGGTGTAACTTCTAGAGTTCTAAATGAATAGATATGTAAATCACTTAAACAAATATATGAAAAGGGACAGGGGAGGTACCTGATCTAGGTCCCCTCAGCTGTCTCTCTGTGTTTTTGTGTCTGTCTCTGTCTGTCTGTCTCTGTCTCTGTCTCTGACTCTCTCTGTCTCTGTCTCTGTCTCTGTTCTCTCTCTCTCTCTCTGTCTCTGTTCTCTCTCTCTCTCTCTCTCTCTCTCTCTCTCTCTCTGTGTGTGTGTGTGTGTGTGTGTGTGTGTGTGTGTGTGTGTGTGTGTGTGTATGTGTCTGTCTGTCTCTCTGTCTCTCTCTCTACCAGGGTAAAGTGAAAGATAAAAACTAACACCTTATGTGAGCCAGGACCTAGCATCATTCTGGAGAGTGGAGGTAATTCCTTGCTGCTCACTGCCTTTGCCAGGGGCCTCTTGAATTACCCCATCCACTGTCTCCAGATGGGGGTGAAGAGGCCGTGGGGACAGGACTCAAAGGGCGCGTTCCCAAATCCGAATATGAGGATCCGGGAGGGGTACGGGGTGGGGGGGAGGGTGGCGGGCCACAGGAGCTCTGCAATGCGAAAGACCACGTCCAGCCCTGGCTCAGCCCGGCTCGCCACAGCCCCTGCTGGCCAGTCTGGCTCTCTCGCCAGCGCCCCCCACCCCCAGCCTCGGGAGGTCACACAGGAGAGCGGACTGGGGAGGGAGGGAGAGAACTTCCTGACCCCCAGGCTCCCACGCCCACCTCCACCACCCCACCCACCCCGGCACGTCTGCAGCCAGCTGGGCCCTGGCCCGTGGGAGCCGCCCCCAGCCAGCCAGCGCGCCGGCTGTCCCCAGCGCTGCGCCAGGACAGGACCCCCGCCCCCCGCCGTGCGCTCTGCCCGCTCTCCCCAGCAACTGTCAGGGGCAGCGTGGCACGGCTGCGGGGCAGAGGGGAGGACAGAAACCACCGGGAGAGGAAGGCGGAGCAGACAGCTGAGGACTTACACTTGCCTGGAAAGCGCCTCCTCTAGAGAGAGGGAAGGAAGGGCTTCCCCCAGCCAAGGAAACGCCCTGAGGAGGCTCCCGGGCCCCCGTCACCGCCACCCCAGTGCCACCTTTGCCAAGTGCCACCTTTCCCCGTTAAGCATTCGTCCACCCCAGCTCTTGTCCCGAAAGCTGATCGCAGATCATCTTCCCCCAAAGGACTCGCACCCCCATACCCCCCAGCTCGAGCAACAGGCGGAGCCTAAGGCTCCAGCGGCTGCCGGCTCCAGGGACTGGACGATGACCCAAAGGCGCCAGAGCTAGGAGCCCCCGCGACACCATGTCCAGTCCCTTTGCGGTCCCTCTCCACGCACGACCCGCCACATCCTGCAGCCTCCACCGGAGCCACCAGGGACGGGAGCCGCAGAAAGTCAAGGGGGAGGTGGCAGCAAGATGCAATAAAGTTGAGGGGTCACACCGAGAAGTCTCCCGGAGCAGCGCACGGGGAAGCGGGGACGCTAGCAGGTACCTGCAGGACGCGTCTGGCTCGCTCTCCTCTGCGCCGACACCCGCACTCCGGTGCTGCAGGGATCCGCTTTGGCGGCGCCCCCCCCCCCTTCCCCAGCAGCACCTGCCGCCGCAGCGGCGAGGAGACCCGGTGGCCCCAGCCCGGTTGTCCCCGGGGCAGAGTCCCCGCCTGGCTGGAGATGCAGGCGGGGCCGGGCGGGGCCCCGCTGCCGCTCTGTCACCGCCCCCTGTGGCTCTCGGCTCCGCCCACCACCTGGCACCCGGCCTGGAGCCCTGGTCTCCCTGGCCCAGGGCGCTGATGGCTGAGGACGAAGGGGGTCCGGGATCGCAAGACCGATGGTGGGCAGAGAGCTGGATCGAGCCCCGGCCTGACTGGGACGCGCGCTCTCCTTCCAGACTCAAGTGCAGGTCACCCCAGGAGCGGCCGGTCCTGAGGCGCCTGGGCTGCCGCGCACCTGCGCCCAGAGGGACCCAAAGCATCCTTGCGTTGTGGGGGGAGGAGGGGGAGGGAATGGAGGGGGGAGAAAGACTTCCCCAGGGGCTCCTTGCAAATGCTTGCAAATGCCTCGGGAAAGTTGCAGCCCAAGCAACACTTGGCAGACTTGCTGAGGTCTTTCTTTGGAAATCCCAAAGCCCCCCAACTTGTTTTTCAAAGTAAGAGGGAAGGAGGATTCTGCCCCAGATCTGCCCATGTTTTCTGCCACCCGCTGCCTGCAGCTTGCCTACGAGACAGCTATTATTCCATTCCTCAACTTACCAACGCAGAAGAGAAGGCAAGGACGCACGCGCCCAGGCACAGGCACCTCATATTTAGAAGGGGACACAGATCGAGTCCCCTTCCTGAAAAGATAAATGAAACGCGGTCACAGGAAGACCAACAAGGAGATCAGCGAGGGTAATATAGAGTCCAGAAGGCATCGCTGGCCGGTCTGCAAAAGCACGCGCGCGTGCACACACACACACACACACACACACACACACACTCACACATACGCACACACACTCACACACATACACACACACACTCAGCCAGCATCCCCGGAAGAGAAATGGGATGCTTGCGGACCAACCCCTCTCTCTCCCTCCCGCCCCCAAACTGCAGATTTTTTTGAGTTGTGCAGACATGCAGTAAATCCTCAGAGCCAGCTGCTCTGAGCTGTATGCGCCTAATGTTCCGTGGGTTCCACTTGATATCACCCATTGTGCTAGCTATCGCCCAGCCCCTGACAGCCCAGCGCCCCAACACAGCACCTGCTAACCATTCAAACAAGACCCCACATACCTAAGTCTAAGAGCAAAGGGATGTACAGAAAAGAACAGACAAACTTCCTGAACTGGTGCAAGGACTGACCCTGAGTGTCTATGAGTTTTCCAATTGCTCCTAGTTGGAGGGAGAGGAAGAGACCACGGCATGCCAGCGCTTAGCAAACTCGTGGAAGAGAAGTAGGGATGTGGGTGGTTGCAGGGCATGTTTTGGACTCTGTCTACAATATCTCGAACTTTTGTTTCCCTCCATGCCCCTGCTCCAATAAAAGATTCAAAAGCATTTGAAATGGAAGGAGGAAGGATGAACAAAGTACAGGCACGGTACTCAGCATACACGATGTGGAAAATGAACAATGCAACTTGTGGGCAGGGAGGAGAGGAGGAATGGGGGAGGAGGGAAGTAAAGCAAGGTGGTGACATGGTCCAAAAAGAGATGAATTCATTACCTCACATGAAACAGTAACTCCTCCGTACAACACCTTGATAATAACAATAAAATTATAACTTTATTTTTTAAAGCATCTTTCTGCACTGCTTTTTGCAAGGAGCTGATGAAGGTCATTTTCACATACAAGCCAATCTCTTATAACCTAGGATCTAAATTTATTATCGAATGTTTCCACTCTTAGCAGTATCCTAGAAGAATGTTTCCCTGTCTCTCCCCCAGAAGTACACTACTTATCTCAAAATCACTAAGCACCAAAAGTCCAGCCTTGTTTACTTGAGAAGGATGAATGGTGAGAATCTTAAGCCCTACAGAAAGTTTCTGCAGAGCAGGAGACTCAGTAGTGAGTTTTTTCATGGGATCCTGGTGGCACATGTGAACAGATGTGAAGAGTTACATGCGCGTGCGCGCGCGCACACACACACACACACACACACACACACACACACACACACACATGCACAGACAATCAAGATAAGGTCCCTGCAGAGTCCGTAAGGCCCAGGCAGAGCAAGGTGAGACTCATTATGGACATGTTGAAGTGGGGTGTGCAGACAGTCACAGATCTTTGTCAGAGGGGCTATGATTCTCATCCCCTGAACCCCACAGGAAGACACTTGGTCTTTCAGTATGGTTTTTATTTATCACCTTTAAGGAAAAGTTTCTCTCACACAAGGTGATCAGGTAAAGCAAATAAATACACAAGAAAGCATACATAGTGGCAGAAAGTTCACTCCAAACATTGACCAACATTAAGCCAAAGTGAATTCACTCCTACACAGACACATCCTCTGTGCCCATCACCTGGGGTAGGTTCAATTCCCTCCTGAATCACACTACCTTCCAACCCAATCAAAATATCATCCTGATGCATGATGTGACCTCCTCCATCCCTCTAACCAATCATGCCTCTAGGAAAGCAAATAGACAAGCCGCATATTAACCTGTAAGTGATAAATTACCAGTTGACAATGGTGCTCATGTCTTCCTGTGTTCAAAGAAGACTCAAAAGGCATCTGAGTTCCAATTCAATTTAGGATACATTCAGTCTGTCTTCTCCAGACTTCCATGTCTCCCTTGTTCTGGAACCTGTCACTCTCCTGTCCTCTCTGTGTCTGTGTCCTGTCTGTCTGTCTGTCTCTCACTCATTCTCTCTCTCCTCTTCTCTCTCTCCCTCTCTCCTCTCTCCCCCTCTCCTCTCTCTCTCTCTCTCTCTCTCTCTCTCTCTCTCTCTCTCTCTCTCTCTCTCTCTCTCTCTCTCTCTCTCTCTCTCTCTCTCTCTCTCTCTCTCTCCCCCTCTTTCTCCCCCCATATCTACCTACCATAATCTCATTCCTTTCTCTCCTCAACCAATCCTGGACCTTTCCTTCCCTCCTATGTCCAAGACAAAGCCAGCTGATATGACTTCTGAAGGAAAGGGAGGCATGAATTTGTCTCTTACAGACAGGTCTACAGTTGCAAATGAAGAAGTTCTCATCTCTAGCAGGAGGGTAGAGAGTGAGAAAGTATTAGAAATAATGGATGTCATCTAGAGAGTAGAAGCCACTCAGCATCCCAGATGTCATTCTAGTCATTGTATACATATGAAACCAGAACTCTAGCCAGATGTTTGTGGCTGACACTTGTAATTCTAGCTTCCCAGACAGTTGAGATCTGAGGATCACAGTTCAAAGCCAACACAGGCAGAAAAGTCCATGAAACTAATATCTTCAATAAACCACCAAAAAGCTGTAAGTGGAGATATGGCGCAAGTGGTAGAGTGAAAAGGTTAAGGGACAGTTTCCAGATTCTGAATTCAAGTTCTAGTACACACACACACACACACACACACACACACACACACACACACACACACACACACACACACACACACACACACACACACACCGAAGCAAAAAAAAAAAAAGGCAACTATAAATACCAAACCCACCAGGCCTTCTCAGTGGAATTCCCTCTGCTTAGAACCATTTTCAACCACCAAGCCCTTCTTTCCTCAACAAACCATTGACTGTTGATAATCGGTACCCTCTGGTAAGTTTCTCATCATGAGTTTTATATCCCCTTTCTATCGGATTAGCACCATGCCATGTCCTCCCCCGACCAAAGCTCCCACTCATAGCACCTAACACATGGATTTTTAACTATTCACTTTCCACTATTTAATGAGCTACTTAAACTAGTGTTTTCAGTAAGATCTGCATATTTGTGTAGTGAATAATTACAGAATGAGGTTGGATCCAGTCAGTTTCATCTGCTCCTGATAGGGACTTAATTCTTTTATCTCTATGCTTCCTTTTACCAGAAAAGAGAGAAAAATATGATTATCTTTCTCTCTTTTTTCAGCTACTAGGAAGCTCAGAGCTAAATTTCTCTGAGTTAGATTTTATTCTTGATTAAATGCAATGTTCCTATTTCATATGATTTCAACATCTAACATGCTTATCATGTTTCTTTGAGTAAACTACGGTACATTTACCTTTCTGTTCTATGGCATTTTGTTTATTAAATATGCCTGAAAGCTTTATAGTCTTAAGGTCCAAAGACTTGAATTCCAATTCACCTCTGCCCCTGATGATCTCAGCGGTATTTGCTCCCTGGCTGTCTATTCGGGTTTGGACCATACCATCTTTAAGGTCCTTGCCAGCTCTAAAAGCTTTATACTTCTGTAGATAAAAGGAAACAGTTTATAAATTATTAAAGAAAGAACCCAGTGGCTGAGCATGGCCCAAGTCTACAGGAACAAAGGCACACACTTGGAAATGCCCTTGAAGCACCCTTGAAGGTTACCCAAGGTGAGTCCCACAGAACACCTGTAACAATGAAAGGACTTTGGGCAAAAAATTCCACATTCTCTGCTGAATTACTCTGGAAAGGCTTTGTCTAACAAGTCAGACCATGCAAATACTCTAAGGGATGGTCTCACAGATGGTTCAGCATCTGGCCCAAACTTGACTTCTCACATTTCAAGCTCTTTACACTTTCTTCTCAGCCTTATTCATCCTCCCCTCCTCCCCCTTCCTTAGTGATCACCTTACATTACAGCCTGAGAGAACTGACCAATCTTTTCACCCTGCTCACTGCAGGCTATCTGAGCCTTCATCATGTCTGTGACCTGTCCCCTAATGCTTCACGTCTATATCTGGATGCTACCAATTTCAACTCTAGCATCAAGCCCAGTGTTGCCTGTGCTGAGAGAACTTCTCTCATTCACTGTTAGGGCTTGACTGTGAAATGCTGCTCAAAGGCTCATGGTTGAATGTTCCTTATACAGTTGACAATGCTATTTGGAGAAATGGTAGAAACTTTAGGAGATGGATTCTGGCTAGAGAAGGGGGTTACTTGGAGTTTGCCTTTGAAGGTGATACCTGAGTCTAGTTCACCATGAGTCTCCCCGAAGATATCCCTGCCTCCACCGATATTCCATCTCACCACACATTTAGAATCAAAGGAGCCAAAGAGTATGGACTGAAACTTCTCAGATGACAAGTTAAAAGAAACATCCCTTATATTCCTTATGTCAGTTATGTTGTCACAGTGACAAGATAACTAATACAGAAAAACACAGTGGGGTCATTATTGTGATTAAACTTAACCATATGTTTTTGTTAATACGTGGGAATAATTTTCAGGAAGAATTTGAAAGAGTTTGGTGATATAGGCCAGTGAAGCTCTAGAATGCTATCAACAAATCTTAATGGGCTGTTCTGATGGAAGATCAGAAGGCCAGATGCTAATAGAAATACGGACCATAAACTGTGCACATTAGCACTGTGCGTTGAACTAATAGTGTTTCAGCTAGAAATGAAGGCTCTATTAGTAATTAATTGGTCTACAGGCCACTATCATATTCTGGGAAGGAAGTTGTTTATATGTTGTCTGTGTTCTGAAACTTTGTGGGAGAGTCCGTGTAGTTAATCCTGCAATGAAATTTCAAGGCAGGCCAGTGTTTAGTCTGGGGTGTGGTTTTGGCTTGCTGCTTTTAGTCATATTTACAATGAGAATTGAGAATAAAAAGAAGGGACTAAAGATGAGGGAAAACTTACGGTTTGGTCCAAAGAGCCTGTGTAAAGACATGGTTTCTGAAGAGATTGGCACCATGAAAAAGAAGCCACATGCTTGTGATTGGACAATATTAAGGATGCTTTGAGATAATCTTGGGAATTGGCCAGACCATATCTCTCAGTCTCAAGGGTACAAAGGATCAGACTTACCTGCAAAGCTTTCCTTGGCAATGTCTGGTGCTCACACAGGCCATCTAAGAAATTGTATTCTCTGGATTTGTTTCGTGGTACTCAGCTTCTCAGGAACTCAGAGGCTAGTAGAGCCCAATCCCAGGGAGCCTGGCTACTGCTCAAGCTGGAGACAGACCTTAGCATCATCCATGTGATGCTGGTGTTTCATTTATACTGATTACAAGAGTTATGAGAACATGGAGGTGCCCAGACAGATTTCAAAGGCAAGCCTTGTAGTCAAGACAATATGGGACATTGGGGATGGGGGAGGGTCCCTGTAGACCACTCCTGCAAGAGTGATACATAAAACTATGAGAGTGCAGTGAAGATTCAAGGTGCTGTTGGGGGAAGAAGCAGAGATGCCAGAGGTAGGGAACCTCTGTCAGTAAAGTCAGGGCAATGAGCAGAATCACTCTGAGAGAGGCCATTCAGCTGCAACTGGCAAGGCCATAGCCGTGGAATTGCCCAAACCCATTGGAGCTAAAATTATGACACCCCTGCTCTACATGCAGCACATGGAGCTATGTAGGATTTCACGTTTTCACTACTGGATTTGGACTTGCTTTGGTTTCATAGTTTCTCCTATTTTCCTCCTCTACCTGTTTAGAATGGGAATCTTTCCTTGGTGCCATTACCATTGGAAATATCTATGTCACAGAACCTCCCTATGCTCCTGAGAGTCAAACTGCTCAGGACTGAGGATTCTGGGTTTTCACTTTTAAAACTGGAATAGTTCAAGACAAACTGGGAAGAACTGGTCACTCTGATACCTAGGTAACAATTGAAGATAAGTATGGAAGATACAAAAAGTTCCATGGGGTGTGTGGAGTAGCCCCTGTCATGAAGATGCTCTTTGCTCTTCTCATTGTAAACAAGGGATAGACTATAAATTCCAGTCCACACACTAAGAGCTACTACATTTTACCTTAGAAAAGTGCACCTTTCTGTTTTATTTCACAGGAGCTCATAGCTAAGAGTTTTCCTTGAGTCTCCATGGAGAGTTTTCAACTTTTGAACAATATTGGAACTGTTAAGGCTTTAGGAGTTCTGGGAGATGGACTAAATGCATTTTGCCTCATGAGGCAGCCATGAGCCTTTACAGGCCAGTAGTGGAATGTTATGGCTTGAATATGGAGTACCTGCCCACCCCCACAGGCTCTGTGTTGAATAATTGGTCCTTAGCCGGTGGTGCCATTTGGGGAAGGAGTAGATACCTCAGGAGATGGGTCATAGCTGGAGGAAGCAGGCCATTGTGAACATGCCTTTGAAACTTACACCTGGCCCCAAGTCCATTCCTCTCCCTGTTTCTGGTCCACTATGAATTGAACAACTCATTCCTCCATACACTCCCACAGCATTCTGCCCATTACTGGACCAGAATCAATAAAGTCAAGAGCTGTGTATGAAACCTCTGAAATGATGAACTAAAATAAATCTCCCCTTACGTTGTTTCTATCTTGTCACAATGATAAGAAAAGTAAGTAATAAGTTCATGGACCAATTCTATACCTCTTGAGTAACCCTTCATCTACTGGTTTACATTACACTCTATACAAAGCTTTAATTCTAGCTATACTCCTGTATTAATAAATACTTGTTTGGGTTGAGTCTCTTGAATCAAACTGTATGTTTGATTGAGAATAAAAACCACATGGAGTCATTCATCTTGATACCTTCAGAATCCTATGATTCTTCAATACATTATGTGATGTGTGTGTGTGTGTGTGTGTGTCTGTCTGTCTGTCTGTCTATGTCTATGTTGGTACTAGTACTAAGACTTAAACTCAAGGCTTTACAATCACACTCTGCTTTTTCACTTGTGGCTGGCACTGAGCCAATTGAACTATTTCTCCAATTAAGCTTTTGGCTGGTTGATTAGAAATAAGCATTGCTCAGACTTGTCTGCTGGCTCCAAATTGTGATCCTCAGATATGTGTAGCTAAGATTACAGGTATAAGCCACTAGTGCCTAGCTCAATAGATGCTTTAAGAGTGAAAAAGTGGGTGCTAGAAGATTGGTGAATGGATGGATGGATGGATGGACTTTGTGGGAAGATGCAGAAGAGCAAACCAGGGGGTACCCAAAATTAGAAATACAGCCCTCATGGTTTTCACCCAGGGAAATTCTATACTTCTTGAGTAACCCTGTGGATTCAAGTTATAGCTTAGCACTATCTCCAAGTAGTACAGTGAAGGGATAGAGACTGTTCAACAGACCTCCATAAGATTTTCTACTTCCTCAGTCAGTACATCCAATGACTGTCTAGGTATTAGGGTGACTAACTCTTCCTTGTTTAAAATTACTCCAGTTTTAAAACAGAAAACCTGACATCCTGAGAATAACCTCAGTCTAGGGCAAACAGGACAGTTGGCTATTCTCCTAGCACATTGCTGCCGAGGATAAAATCTGCATGCCTTACCCTCCTCTGAAATAGAGAAGTGTATATGACTTAGTTGCTTCCAATAAGATACCAGAAGAAGTGGCATGTTCAGCTTCTGAATCATACCCTCAAAAAAGGAAAAAGGAGGTGTCCCTCTCCTCTCTTTTTTGTCTTCGTGCCCTCTGCCCTATAGAGAAGAGAGGTAGATCTGGACCACATACGCCGCATGACAAAGGTAGCAAAGAAATAGATGAAAGGGGCCTGTGTGACCTTAACAGCCATGTCTTCTTCTATTCATATGAGGGGAAAATGTATTATATTTAAGCCATTGTTATTTGAGGTTTTTCTCTCATTCCCTGATGACCCTCATGTTCGTTTATGGATGTTGCCCTCAGACCTGGTTACAGGATAGACAAGGCTCTTCCTCCTAAATGTCCTGAGCCTCTTGGATTCCAGTTAGATGCCTTGTGTTGCTGGAAGTCATTGCTCCAAGGGCAAAAACTTCCTTCAGCCCTATCTGCAAGAACTGGCAAACTCATTCCCCAGCTTCACAGGAGCTATTAAGAAAAAAACAAGACACCTGGAGTGATCCAGGATCAGGGAAGAGTAAGATATGAGGACTCATCACTGAGATGTGAAGGGTTCTCAAAACACTCAAGTGTTGTCCTCATCATCTTCCAACATAGAGCTCAAGTCCTCTTAAAGATCGAACTGTATACAGAGGAGAGCTGTACATGGCATTAACTGGCTTTATCTAGGAGGAAAGGTTCCTGCTCTTCTAAGAGAAAGAAAAGGAACATTAGAAGCCCTTTAGGACATAAGTTCCCAGGAAACGCCATCTGCCCTGCCCTGAATGCTCTCCTTAGGTGGTAGGCTGGCATGAGGTCACAGCCAGAGGCCCATTTGGGGCAATGAAGGGAGTCCAAGCAGGTGTCCTGCAGGAACGGCCAGGAGAGCGGTGACTAGAACACTAGCTTCTTAGGATTCAAAAACAAAAATTCTTTGGGGTATGTTTCTCTACATTTCTAGCTACTCTACATATTTCATCTTCTTTCATTTTTTCATAAAGTTTCTCTTTAATAAAACAACTGTTAGCGAAAGAAGCCCCCTCCCCATAGCTTAGTCCACTCCCTCCCTTCTCCACAGCTTAGCCTGCTCTCTTCCTAGGCAACACTAGGCCCATGTAGTAAGGGCAGTAAATAATCAGCCTCCAACCCCCCTTTACCTAGGGATGGCACTTCTCTGGGGCAGCTACCACCACATAAGGCAACAAGAACCCCTGAGAGTGACCTTCAGGTCTGGGCAGCTGCAGGATCCTTATCTACTATTTGGACAGCAGCCATCAATCCTAGTCCACCATGATGAATTCCCTGGCCTTCAAGTCCATACCAGGGTCTCCGCCTCCTAGCCCCTTTAGCCCCTCCTAAGCCTCCTAGGTTATATAGGTCACCCCAGGCAATAGCCAGTACTTCTTCTCACTTCTCCCTTGTGAGAAATAATCTTGCTAGGCCCCTTTCCTGGCAATAAACCTTTCTTTGTTCTCTGTACCTGGATGTCTGTGTGGTTCTCTGGCAAAGTCTAATAATCTATTATTTAAGCTTTCAACAACATTTTAGCATTTTCCAGGGGCTTGTGCCTACAATCCCAGCTATGAGGGAGGTGGTTGAGATTGAGGATCTCAGTTTCAGGCCACCCCAGGGTTAAAAAAAAGTTTGAAATGTCCATTTCTCATCAGGAAATGCTGAGTTTGGGCCCACACTTATTATCCCAGTTATGGGTTATGATAGAAAGCCTAAAATAGGTCTCAATCCAGGCACTAGCTTGGGGGAACAAAAGCAAGACACTAACTCAAAATAAGCAGTGCAAAAAAAAAAAAAAAGGTGGACGCATGGCTTAGTAGTATTTCATATTTCATCTGCCTAGCTGAGTACAAGGCCTTGAATTCAAAACTCCCATATTGTCTGTCCCCCCCCAACAAAAAAATAATCATTTTTGCTACATTGGAGATGTGACCCAGAGCCCACCTATGCTAGGCAAGTGCTTCACCCTGGAGTTAATCACTAGCCCCAAAGCTATAATTCCCTACCACAATAATGAGGAGAGTTTCTACCATATCAAGATTTGGTGGTAAGGAAGAATTCAAGGTCTTTCTGAAGGAGATACGTGGACAGCCAAGGCCCTGCTTTCTGCGGGCAATAACTGGCAGGTCATTTCACACTTCCCTGTCCCTCTCACTCTACACAAAGGGCCACACCGATGTGCTTATTGATAGCCTTTGGCTTCCATGTGTCCTTGTCAAATGTCTATGACTGCATGGAACACATCTACTTTTAGTTTATACAATGGTAATATGTCCTTTAGCCCAATCTTCTCTAGTCTATTGAGTGCAATAGACATCATGACCTTAGGTGCACTCCCTATTGCTCTATGTGAATCTGGTCTGTTTTATTCCACTATATAGCCTCATATGCTACTCATCTCCTCTCCAATGAGAGAAGTGTTACATCCCAGATTCCCAATGCCACACACAATAATGCAGTGACCCTCCTTGGTTGGTAAATTGCTTTGTTCCTGATCTCCCTGAGTAGCCTTCCCATTGCTGTAGCTCTTTCTCTAGGACTCTTTCGGATTGTCTACAATCTAGCAACAAAATATTTAATGCCAAGATCAGTTAAAATGATAGTTTTTTCAGGAGTTGTTAATTAATTTGATTATCATTCATAGATATGGAAATTCTTAATATGATTGTCTCAGTCCTTACTTTTTTGCTCTCTTCAGATATGATCAATAGGAAAGCCCAAGTTCTCCTCTTGAAATAAGGACACCAGATCTAAGTAACAATGTCTGCTCCTCACAGCCATCCTGGTGCCTTGCTGTGTGGTAGGGGCTTTTCAGACAGCTCTGAAAAGCCTCCAGAGATGAGAAAGGCAATTCTTTGAATTGTAGATGCATCATGTATTTTAGCTCCAATAGAGCTCAGAGAGCTCTGCTCCAGAGAATATGTTGATTTAGCCCCAGGAAAGTTTTGCTGAGGAGAATGCTGGATCATGATTATTCCTTTACATGGTTTGCTTCTGTTGGGCTTGTGTCCCCACCCCAAACAAGGGGTTTTTGCCTTTAAAAGCTTTGTGCAAGCTACTTTCTGGGCTGCAAGTCTTTGAGACAGGAGTCCACCTGCTTTCTAATAAAGACTCCCAATTTGACATCTCAAAATATGGCTTCTCTATATCTTACGATTGAATTCCAGTATAACACTCACAGCTGGACCATCTGCACCCTATTGTATCCTCGGGCTCTTAGGTTTCACCCCTTTGACAGCTCATAAAGCTGTGCAATAAGCCAAATACAACTTCCCAAGGATGACAGAAAAACCTCCTACCTTCCTCTCACTACAAAACCTGCCTTCCACAGGGAACCAAGAAAAGGAAAAGGAATTTTTAATGCCAGTAACCTGATAGGCTACCTCCTGGGGGTAAGGGGGGCGCAGAGAATAGTTGGGCTCTAAGCACAGTTTTATAGGGTTGGGTACATGTGGAATGTGAGAGTGGGAAACTGCACTGTGGAAGGGGTTAACATTTACAGTTTTAACTGCACAAAAAATGGGGAGGGAAATCGTATTTGGGGGAGGGCTGACATTTGAGATTGCAGCTACCTGTGTCACTTGTTTCCAGGTAAGCCTGCATCTCCTGTCTTCAGGGAAAGGCCTTTGTCACCTAATTTTAGGGTAAGGCATGTTTTGTTTCTGCCAAAGGTCTAAGATGGCAGGCTGGGCAGGAAGATAGAGGAGGTTAGGCTCTCACACAGTTCCTCTTGATTCGTTCTGCTGCTGAGTATCATTTCATAGAGCCCTGCATAACCTATAGTATCCTCCTCCCTTGGCGTGTGAGGGAATGTAACAACAAACTACTACTGGCCATCATCTCTCCATTGTTCAGTGTCCTGCATTCAGCCACCGCCACGTAATGTAGGACATCGAACATTCCTTTATCAATGTGGTATATAGAAAGTAATCACAAAAACTGCCCATCTCAAAGACTAAAGGGAATAGCACACTTGAAGCACTAAACACTGGTAGAAGCTCATTCAAACAAAGAGAAAAGCAAACAAGAAGTTGGTTCGGCTGGTGACAGACAGAAGGTAAGGTGGGGATCCACTAGAAGGATTTTTATGTGCTTTTGAAAAGACCTACCTGAGGCTGACTAGCTTAATGTTTTCCTCACCAAAAAGGAAAACACATAGAAAAATGCCTTCTGTTATCTTGGTACAATGATAAAATGTTGTTATTCATAAGTGAAGTAGTGTCTCCATAGACAGATTACATTACTGCATTGCCAGGATTTGAAAAATGAAGGTATAATACAATGGCTGCTTTCTTCCCCAAATCACTTATAGAAGACAATGGGTCTCTGCAATTCACAGCAGCTAACAGGTGATGAATAACCACGGGGTGGCTGGTGGCAGACTCTCTCCTCAGTTCTAACATTCATCTGTACCGTAAGTCACTTATCTCCCTTTGGCTGCTTTCTGACTGGTAAAAGGGATTTTGAACTTATGGATATGCCAGTTAGAAAGCTAAAGAACACTGGGAAGACTGACAAGCCCTTCCCTGAAAGAACTCCCAATTCAAATGTGTTAATGCCATCTGACTTCACCACCAGGTAGGTGAGTTCAGATGAGCTGGGATTATAGAGTTCAGAGATAAGAGCACGGTGTGCAAGGACAGGGAATGCCACTAACACTCCATTTCCATTCTTCCCACCTATGTTAGAAACAGAACTTCAGTGTTTTCAGAATAGTCACATGACTAAACACATTCACTTCCTAACTTTTCCTGCAACCAGTGTGGCTATTCCAACATTTTAGTCAAATTTAAGCACATGTGTTCTGAAGTTTTTCCAAGAAGGCTCTTGGTAAGGAAAAAGTGTAGGAGTTGATGTAAATCTAGAATGCCACTACTTGTGGCATTTAGCAATCTAAAATTGCTACTATCTGTACCCCTTTCTACAATTCTCGGTTTTCTTTTAATCTCAACTTGGAATTAATAGCTTCTGCCCTCAGAGCTTGTGAGTTGAATAAACTCCCCTCACAGATTATTCAAGGGTCCTTCTGCTGCTCAGAAAACTTGTTCATTCCACTCCAGTTTCCCTAGTATTTCCCACAAAGTCTCATCCAAGTCCCTTCCACTCTAAATCCTGAAATGTCTCCATCCTTATTCAATAAACAGAATTCAGCAGGAGCAGATAACAACAGCAATTGAAGAAGCAAGAAAATAGAGGCAATTGAAGTATCAGCTCCTTCTTGTCTATCTTCAAGAGTTCCTGGTCCCACAAATGTCCTTCTTTCTCTTCTGCTTTGAATTATAAAGCCTTAAGTTATAGAGGATGTATTGGTCAGAATTAGGATTGCTGTGATGAATGCATGGCATAAACAACTTTGAGGCAGGAGGGGTTCATTTCAAGCTTGCAATTCAAAGGTTTCTAGTCCATAGTCCTTGGACCCACTGATTATCGTGAGGATGTGAACATGTGGCAGACGCTATTCACCTCGTAGAAGACAGCAAGCAGAGAATCAGACAAAAAGGGCCTGGGACAAGGTACAATGTATGCCCTGTGACCTTCTTCCTCCATTGGAGACCCACCTCCTAAGGTTCCTATCCCACCCAAAATAGTGCCACCAGCTGATGACCCAGCTGCACAAGACGATGGGGGTATTTTCTATTCAAACCATAACCTCCAGCATCAAATGTTGTGGCTATCCCAAAGTATCAAATGAATTAAGTTGTTTAGCTCCAAAAATCCCCAAACAGTTCCAACATTTTTCAAAAGTTTCTGGTCCAGAGGCTCAAGTGAAACTAACAAAAAAAAACCCTTATCTGTGAACACTGGTGAATATCAAATGTCAATTTAGATATTTCCAACACACAATGATACCAGGTTTTTTAAAAAATGGAGAAATGGAGGCATAGAAAGGAGAAATCAAAAAACCAACCAACAGAGTGGGGCAAACTCTATGACATGAGCTCCTAAGGGAATAGGCCGCATTGCTTCTAGAGTCTTTCCAGCTGTATCCCATGAGCCCTCTCTTCTGACTCTAGTCAGCTTGTTTCCAGCTTTCCTTGGCCCATGGTTCACATTTCTGGCATCTCAATCATCCTGGGGTCTTAACTACATCTTCAGCTTCACCGCCATAGTTTTACCCATCACTCTTGAAATTCTCCCACTGCAGTGACTCCAACCACCTCAAGTATTATCCAGCCTGCCACACTTTCCTCTGAAATCTGAGTGGAAGCCTCCATGACCCCAAAACTCTTCTATTTTTTTCTCGATCATGGGGCTTGAACTCTGGGCTTGGGCGCTGTCCCTCAGCTCTTCAGCTCAAGGCTAGCCCTCTACCACTTGAGCCACAGCGCCACTTCCGGTTTTCTGGAGTCTCATGGACTTTCCTGCCTCGGCTGGCTTTGAACTTCGATCCTCAGATCTCAGCCTCCTGAGTTAGCTAGGATTACAGGTGTGAGCCACAGGCACCCGGCTAGTCTATCACCTTTTAACTCAGCTTCATGCGAAGTTTTAAGACACAAGCAAAATATAAACAAATTCTCAGTCCAAATATAGCCTGTAGTCCAATTCCCCAGGTCTTTGTTCCAATCTGAAACATCATGAACACAGACTTTTCTATACACTTCTATTGGCATTTTGATATTCTAAGCTGCAACCATAAATACCCATTATGTTCTACTTAAAGCATTTTAGGCTTTTCCTCCAAACTTTTCAGATTCCTCCCACAGATCTTTTTAACCAAATTAAACTACACTAACCAAGTTCAAGTTTAGTCATAGCAATAGCCTTCCTCCAATATCTATTTTCTTTTTTTTAATTTTATTTCATTTAAAGATGCTGTACAGAGGGGTTACAGTTACATCAGTAAGGTAATGAGCACATTTCTTGTTGAGCATTGTTACCCCATCCTTTGCTGTTCTCCCACTATCCCTTCTCTCCCCCACCTCCCTCACTCCTCCCCCCTCCCCAAAGGTGTAAAATTCATTTCCAATATACTGTCCTGTGGGTATCATTGTTGCAATGTGTCATCCTGTGTCCTTGTTTCAGCATTTTGTTATTCCCCTTCCCCTCCCCAGATTAGACAAAGGTACATACAAGATGCAGGGCACCAAAATCAAAAACAGTGACAACAGGGGATATACCATAGGTGGAAGAACATATAAAGGAAGCAAAAAAATAACGTAGTATATTAAAAACAACAACAAAGAAAGGCCTCGTGTCCATCTCTTGGGGTTCATTTTGCTTAGCATCATCTTATATGGTCCTATGTGCACAGCTTTTGAGCTTGTCTGCTCATCTGATAAGACTATCCTAGACGTATACTAGTTATTGCTAATGAGTGAACCCATGGGACCTGTATTTCTGTATTCGACTTTGCATGGCTTTGACAAAATGCCTAATATAAAGAAGTTAAAAAGATTTAAGTTCAAGGTTTCAGAGGTTTCAATCCATAGTCTTTGGCTCCACTGATGCTGGGCCTACGGTAAATACAGCATCATGAGGCAGAGACCACTCCACTCGTGCCATCCAGGAAGCCAGGAGTCAGAGCTGGGAGGCTTGAGCCAAGCAAGAGCCCCCAAGGAGAGGCACTCAGTGATCTACTTACTCCAGCTAGGCTTCATCTCCTAATGTTTTCAGAACTGAAAACCAAATAGTTCCCACCAGCAGCTCAAGACTAAGCTTCATGAGTTTGAGTGGGACATTCCATATTCAAACCATAACAGAGCACATCTAACAGACCACCAGAGAACTAATATTGGAGAGAGAACTTCCAAATGTCAAGGATGCAGGAATGCTGTAGGCAGAGAGTACCCATAGCAACCATAGAACTGTTTATACATGAGTGAAAGCAGATAAATTGAACCACTTTGGAAAGCCCATGTGCATGATTTATCCTTTAAAAAACATCAGACATCACAGTGGGGGAAAAATACCTTATGAATGCAATGAATATGGAAAAGCCTTCAGCTGCAATCCATCACTTAGTGGACACAAGAAAATCCACAGGATAAACAAATGCCTTTCCAAAGAATGTGTAAAAAACATATCTGAACAAAAGTCTGGTTTAAATCGGTGATTCTATCCTTAAAGGTGTCAAGACTCAGATTTAAAGGCTTGACATAATCACATAGACTTTTTCATTTTTCCCATTGCATATATCAATACTATATTGGTAAATACCAGCTACTGGCACATTGTCACAAAGTAATTAAGAAAAAAAGACGAACCTTAAATTCAAAAATAAATGCATAAAATAAATGATCATTATTATTATCTGAATGCATCCTCCCAAATTCTGGTGCTGAAAGTTAAGAGCCATCGTGATAGTAATTTTTAAGTATTTTAACGGGGGATAGGTGTTGATTGCTCACACCTGAAATTGTTACTACTCAGGAGGCTAATATCTGAAGATAGTGTCTAAAGTCACCCTGAGCAGAAAAGTCCATGAAATCTTAACTCCAATTAACCAGCAAAAAGCCTGATTTGGAGGTAGAGCTCAAATGACTGAGTCCCAGCCTTGAGTGAAAGAGCCAAATCAGAGCTCAAGGCCCTGAGTTCAAGTTCCAGTACTAGTACACATAAAAAGTAAGGTTAGAACTGGGTGTTGGTAGCTCATGCCTGTAATCATAGCTACTCAGGAGGCTGAGGTCTCAGTATCGCAGATGGAAGGCAGCCTGAGCAGAAAAATCCATGAGATTCTTAGCTCCAATAAACTACCAAGAAAAAGCTGGAAGTAGTGCTGTGGCTCAAGGAGCAGAGCACTGGTCTTGAGTGAAAGAAATTCAGGCATAGCTCCTGGGGCCCTGAGTTCAAGCTCCAGGACCAGCACAAAATAATAATAATATAATAATAATAATATAGAGCCCCTATTAAAGTCTTGCATAAGTGAGCTCCCCCTTTTCTGCTCTTCTGCCATGTAAGGACACATGATAGAAGATACCATTTGGAAGCAATAACTAGACTGATGGGGGCCTCAATCTTGAACTTTCTAGCCTCCAAAACTATCAAAAATGAATTTTTATTACTTATAGATTGTCTGGTCTTATTTTCTTACAACAGCACATACAGACCTATGATCGTCTCCAGGGAGCTAATTTACAACCATGGTATGTCCTTCATGACATTATAAAAAAAAAAACAACTATAGGCTTCTTCAGTCGTTTACAAGCTCAACTAGGTATGGCCTGTGCAGCCTTGAACATGTGATATAGCTTACATTCATTAATTTATTCAGTCCATCTATGAGGGTCTATTGAGCGCTTAGTGCACAAACAAAAGCCACAATTTAACAATTATAAAATGAAGGTGAAACTAATACTAACTTACAAATCTGTCTTGAGGCATCAGCGCCCAGCCAAGCACAATAGGGAATAATAAATGTGAATTACCATCTATTATCCTTCGTGGCTCTTCATAACCATACTGCTTTTCTGTCTATAAAGAGATTTCTCATAAAACAAATTCCTAGTTGGATAATGAAGATCATCAATATAAATCCTAAATAAACTTCCAGGCATCCCCTTCCACTCTGATAATGGAGTACTGATCTATGAGCAGTGTGGTTCAACTAAATCCTTATTCTTGTGTAAACCAGACCAGGACAAAGTCATCCAGTACTGGTATATGATGACAAGTAGGATCCTGTAGGCTAGAGGGCTGGCAGTGTGGCCAAACACACTCTGTCCCACAATCTTTCTTCTTTCCCTCAATTAACAATTGTTTTCTAATCTTTAATATAATACTAGGAAGAGTGCAAAGAATCAGGACTGTTGTAAGTGTTTTTAATTGTCTTTATTCCTCTATCACAGGATTTATAACAGCAGAAAACAGTAAGCATCAGGTTTAAATAGAAAAGGAATGGGGATGGGGGGAGCAAAGGTATGCATTCTTACAGTTACAGGTGTGGCCTGGCTGGTCTTTATCCCGGTTCTGCTTCTTTTGGGTTCCAGAGAAGTTGTTATAACTATCATCATTTAAGGATCATTTAAGGGTGCTAGCCAATCTGGTTCCAGTGAGGTAGCTCCTTCTGCTCCAGGATACACTCTGATCATGCCTTGTAATAATCTCTTTTCTCTGTCACATTTCTTTCCCAATAAATTTTCCTATCACTTTCATCTGCCTGAATTCTCTCACCAGAAGCAAGGTCTAAGCTAGGATCTCTGCTCTTGTTCCAGGAACAACTCCACTGATCAAACTTAATTACCTTTGCAGGACTCAGAAACTCACTCCCTTTTCCTGTACTATAAAGCACTCCATAAATCAGAAATCCTTAGTCTATTTCTAAACTCTGCTCACCCAGCTACTCTGGTTCAAATGTCATGCTGAAAGCCCATTGTCTCCATGTGGTTTTAAAAAATAGAATTGAGCCATTCACCAGTGGCTCATGCCTGTAATCCTAGATACTCAGGAGGCTGAGATCTAAGGATCACAGTTCAAAGCCAGACCAGGCAGGTTGCATTTACCAGGGTTACATTTACATCAGTAAGGTAATGGGCACATTTCTAGTCCAGCATTGTTACACCTCCTTTGTTGTTCTCTCACTATCCCTTCCCTCTTCCACCTCCCTCACTCCTTCTTCCCCTCCCCAAGTTGTAAAGTTCATTGTTGCAATGGGTCATCCTGTGTCCTTGTTTCAGTGTTTTGTTATTCCCCTTCCCCTCTCCTAATTAGACAAATGTATATACAAGATTCAGAGTACCAAAATCAAGTACAGTGACCATAGGGGGAAGAACATACAAAGGAATAAAAAAAAAATCACATAGTACATTAAAAAAACAACAACATTGTTGTGAGACTCTAACTGCCAACTCATCACCCAAAAGCTGGGAATAGGGCTGTGGCTCACGTAATAGAGCATTAGCCTTGAGCAAAAGAGCTTAGAAACAGTGCTTAGGCCCTAAGTTCAAGCCCAGGACTGACACAATTAATTAATTAATTTTTAATTTAAAAAACAGTACTGGTATCTTCTACTTTGAAATCTTTCCAAAGCTACCTGGGGTTTCCACCTTTCCCTTTTTCTAAAGCTCTCACCAATTTTCTCAAATTTAAGTCCCACAGGTCTCCAAGCCACCTGATGCCCCACTTCTCACAGCAAGCTTTATAAACTCATCTCACTTTTCCATCTGTTGTTTGTCCCAGAATACAGGCTCTGGCACTTCGGTAATTAATCCCTTTCGTTCAGAGTTATTGATATGATCTTCAAGAGCCTATTTTGCAAGTCAAAGGTGAAATTATGGCACTTCCATTTTGCAATTCTATAGTAAAAATAAAAATAAAAATCCCAGTCTTCCCTAAGGTAACAGGCTGGCTCTGACTAAATAAGTAAGGAGGACATTTGCAGGAAAGAATACAGAAAGTCAAACATCCCAATTCATGTTTTAAAGTATAATAATACACTAAGTATAAATCATACATAGTCCCTACCTTGAAAATATTTGGCCAGGGGGAAATTTTCACTAAATGCTGAGAAAACCAATTGAACATATTGGACATAAACCGAAAAGATTAACTGTGGTAACAAAACTGGTTTGTAATCCCTAGATTCAGCCCTAACTCAAACATTCTGGGGTCAGGACTAGAGCACAAACCCAACTCTATTCTGATTCCTTCCAATCAGAACTAGAATTGCCTTTTAATTGTGTGATTGTGTGTGTGTGTGTGTGTGTGTATGTGTGTGTGTGTGTGTGTGTGTGTGTGTGTGTGTGTGTGCCTCATATTCTTCCTAAAGGGCACCTAAACCCAAACATTCAAGATGTCTGTAAAGTGTGGTTTAAGGGCATATTATACCAAAAAGCTTTTACTTTGTTATAAGTGGTTTGGGTGTTCCAGATGTTTCTTGTTTCTTGGGTATAATACCTAAGATATAGCTACTGCCCCAGGTGCAGCAAAAAGAAACATGAAGACGAGGAAGACAACAAAGTGTGGTTTATTAGGAAAGTGTAATTGTACCTTAAGGGGTGCAGAAATAGGGACATAGGAAAGCTGATTAGGCTCAGGCAGAGATGACAGCTAAGAACATGACTTTTCCATCATTGGGCCAGCAGAATTGTAGTTTTCATGAAATGAAATAGCCTTC